>NC_136999.1:1970471-2030471 GCF_032717465.1 Coenobita brevimanus | reverse complement strand
GTCAAGGAAAGGAGTGGCGTCCGAAAAAGTACCACCACTTTATGCACCAGCAACTATTTTTTTTTATACGTATGGATTTAGATTTCCACATGTATAAACACTGAATTACTTACGAAAATGTTATTATTTTCCGCTATGAGGGGATGCATCGGGAGACGGTCAAGTTTTTATGCCGTAAACACTGCATGACATGGTGAAGTCTCCAAAAAGAAGTTACCCGCGTTCTATTTCGTACTAACTTGGCCAATACACCCCTTCCAGTTACCTCCCTACTCAGTAACGACCCCTGCTTGCTACCTCCTCCTTACTCACTGACAATCCCTCCCTATCCAGTACCAACCCCTCCCTATTCAGTAACGACCCTTCCCTACTACTACCTCCTCCTTACTCAGTAAAGACCCCATCCCTACTCAGCACCAACTCTTCCCTACTACCCCCTCCCTACTCAGTAACGACCCCTGCCTGCCACAACCTCAGCCTCCCTCAGTACACAAAGTTCAGTCAATTTGCCGGATAATCAGCGAATCAAATATTTAGGCGGCAATACATCGACCCTTCCAGCGGCCTGCCAGCCCTCTCTGCCAGCCTCCTCACCGCTTCACCCCGACGACCCCCATTCAGGCTTTCATTCAGGCTGGTACGATCGGATTCAGCTTTACTTTTTCTATTCTATTTTTATGCATTTATTTATTTATTTATTTTTGCTGATTTCTGAATTTATAAAACTTTGGGATATTTTTCCTTTTTTTCTTTTTGGTACGGATGGGACTTTTCACAGGCTATGATTCTCTCTCTCTCTCTCTCTCTCTCTCTCTCTCTCTCTCTCTCTCTCTCTCTCGCCCTTCCCTATTGTACATGCAATTATCTATCCCTTGAATTTTGAAAAGTGTGCCCTAAGTTGACATTTTTTATTTTTCGGGAGACAGCAAGATATGTAAAAAAAAAAAAAAAAAAAAAAAAAAAAAAAAAAACATTATGGACTCAGTGGCTATTTTATTTTTTACCTGTATTCAAGGTATTAAAAAACTGCCATTATTTCCCACGTATAGACTTATTTTAAAACTTTAATTTGGCTTAGAAATGCCACCTCTCCATCTTGAATGCTGGGCTGAAAACAATGCATTAACACTAGAATATGATGCTAGTCACGAAGAAGTGCTATGGAATGGATCTAGAGCCATAACACTTTTTCTGCCACTGAGCTATGAGAAATAATGCTGCTAGTCACGAAGAAGTGCTAAGGAAATGATCTAGAGCCATAACACTCTGCCACTGAGCTATGGAAAATACGCTGCTAGTCACGAAGAAGTGCTATGGGAAGGATGGGGAGATATAGCATTTTTCTTCACCTGAGCATCATGAAAAAAGGACGAAAATCTAGGCCCAGTTAAGGTGAAACGATAGTCACGAAGAAGTGCTGTGTGGAACTTATATAGAGCCGTTGCATTTTTTTATTTCCATTGAACAACATGACTAAAGCTGCAAAAGGACGAAAATCTGGGCCAAGTTAAGATGAAAGAACTACAGGTCTCTCTCTCTCTCTCTCATTTCCCCTTCCTTTTTCATACTTTTCCTCACTCACCTACGTTTCTTAAAAATACCCCCTCCTCTCTCTCTCTCTCTCTCTCTCTCTCTCTCTCTCTCTCTCTCGTGATAAACCTACCTGTATTTGTGTGTTCTCACCTGTCGAGCGAGACCAATTACCTGGGGCAATGTCGCTCAAACACACAGACTTACTGGACTTGGTGAGCGAGATTTTCTACCTGTCTCTCTTTCTATGTGTCTATTTATCTAAATGTTTTCTGTCTACTTCTATCTATCTGTCGGTCTGTCTATCGTGTTATCTATCTAGCTATCTATCTATCTGACTTTCTCTCTCCACCCAATGTTGCGAAAGACACACAGATTTGCTCCTGTAGATGAAGATTTTTTACTTGTCTATCTGTCTATCTATCTGGCTTTCTCTTCATCTATCTGTCTATCTATCAGGCTTTCTCCATCTATCTGCCTATCTATCAGGCTTTCTCTTCATCTATCTGCCTATCTATCAGGCTTTCTCTTCATCTATCTGCCTATCTATCAGGCTTTCTCTTCATCTATCTGTCTATCTATCAGGCTTTCTCTTCATCTCTCTGTCTATCTATCAGGCTTTCCCTTCATCTATCTGCCTACCTATCTGACTTTCTCTTCATCTATCTGTCTATCTATCAGGCTTTCTCTTCATCTATCTGTCTATCTATCTGGCTGTTTGTCTGTCTACCATCTGACTTTCTGTTCATCAGTTTATGACAAGTGTCGCCAGACTGAAGGGTCCATTTGACTAGTAACCAAGGAGACGCGTTCCTCCCTTATAGCTAAGACATACCGACCACGCCACCAACTCTCAAAGAATCTAAGTTTATAATTCTCTCTCTCATTCTTGGTCTCCTCCTCCTCCTCCTCCTCTCAACGACATTCTTTTTTCTTCTTCTTCGCCTTCTTTTTGGAAAATTAATTTTTTCTATACTGGTTAGGGTTTTGGTATTATTCATGGTAATAATGAAAGATTGCGAAATGCACAATGGAGAGAGAGAGAGAGAGAGAGAGAGAGAGAGAGAGAGAGAGAGAGAGAGAGAGAGAGAGAGAGAGAGAGAGAGAGACTGAACTAGGCGAGGTAGGGTGGGATGGGTGATGGATGGGACTGGGAGGAAGGGGAGGGGTGATTGTGGTTAGGAGGGAGGGGTGGGGAGGATGGTAGGGGGATGTGGGGGGAGGGTAGATGGTAGATGGGGGGGGAGGGTAGATGGTCAGCCCCTCTCTCCCACCATCATGGCCCCCGTGAATATTTTATTGCGGGATGCGGGCGAACCTTTCTGATATTCCACAGCTGATCGGTCATATCCCTTCACCACAAAACGAAGCTCCACGAATCCCACCTCTCCTTCCTTAAATCTTCGCTCACCCACTCCCTCAATCCCTTCAAGACTTAAAATAGTCACCAAATCCCAAAAATCACTAATATAATCCCTTAAATTAGATACACACACCTTAAAAATGACACTGTCGGTGATCGAAGCAGCGTGAAACATCGAAACCTTATGGTGAAACCCGGCTCTCTCTCTCTCTCTCTCTCTCTCTCTCTCTCTCTCTCTCTCTCTCTCTGATCGCTTCCAAAGTTTCTCGGTGGTGGCAGGAGGGAGAGGGGAGGGTAGAGGGGAGATGGGGAGATGGGGAGAGGGGAGAGGGGATTCGAAACTTGGCCCAACTCTGAGCACATAAGAGAGTGTGGGAACATGGATGAGGGGAATTAGTGGCGAGGCAAAGATTTAAAACATCACAGTATATTTTTCTTACTAATTTTCTTATAGTCCTTCTTTTTCTTACTTTTCTTCTCAGCGTTTGTCGTCAAAATCAACAAAAACAACTTCTTATATTTCTTTTTCTCACCGTCCGTCGTCAAAATCAAGAAAAACAGCGTCTTATTTGTCTTTTTTCTTATTTTTCTTCTCAGCGTTAGTCGTCAAAATCAAGAAAATCAACGTCTAAGAAAACGTAGACGGATTTTCACCAACGAAGCCGTCACGCAGAAGAAAGACGTAGTGGTTAAACAGAGAAATCAACTCTCTGGAAAATATATCATCATTATCATCACTGTCATCATCATCATTATCATCCCCGCCCATATCTCTAAACGGGACAATGATTAATTTGACGTCTCGGATAAACATCATCATCACCATCATCATTATCATCACCATTACCATCATCATTATCATCATCCCAACCCAGAAAATGATGATAATGATGACTAAGACGTAAGATAAAAAATAAAGCTAAGAGGCACACCGGTGATGAAAGGTGTTAACAGACAGAAAACTATCAGACTAAGCCACTCCAATGCAAGATGTAATGCCAACACACACACACACACACACACACACACACACACACACACACACACTCTCTCTCTCTCTCTCTCTCTCCACGCTGCAATCATCCATATCTTATTCTCACTATAATTTTCACACGATCCTGTTATGCTGAGGTAATAAATAAATGAATAAATAATGAATAAATAAACGTAATTAGATTCATCCTCTAATCACCTTCTCGTAAGGTTAATGAAGCTCCTGAACACCTTTTCCTAAGCGATTTATTTTGTTTGTTGCACCTTATTGTCCTATTCTGTGTTACGCATATCCTTCCAATGTCGCCATACGGTGCATATATAGGGTACAGAAAGATATTAACCAGCAATATCCTAAAAATAAATCGCTAAGGAAGAGGTGCTAGTAAGCTTCCAAAAAACCGCCTAGTGGAAACCTACTTAAAGTAAATGCGTCATCGTTGTGAAGTGATTAAAAGTCGTATTCTAAGTGGCAATAACGCTTCCTTAACACCTCTATCTTAGCGATTTATTCCGTACATTACACTTTAATAACCCCGTGTGCGTACCTGATGGGAACTAAGGTGATATAAATACGATATAAAGGAGACAGGCTACAGGAGGATGGTTAGGTGAAATAAGCAAAATAAGTCGCTCAGGAAAATATGCTACGAGGCTTCCCCTGCCACCCACAATACGGGATTAAGTTCTAAATCGGCGTCCATGCGTCAACCACGGCCAGGTGCGTGATTAATTCAGGTAAGCGATAATGGAAGCTCCCTAACACCCTCTTCTTTACCGATTTATTTTTAGATATAGGTAGCTAATATCGTTTTGTAGGTTATGCCGAGTATGGTGATAGGATTAAGTAACACAGAAGAGGGAGGTCTGTAACAAATAAAAAAATAAATCACTTAAGAAGAGGTGTTAGGGAGCTTCCTTCACCGATGCGAATACGGATCTTCATTTCATTCCGGTAAACTGGGGAGAGTCCTCGATCTGAGAGGGTTGAAGGCGTTACTCATCTCCTTATATGCCTTGTGGTGCTGTGTCAATGGAGCAACGAACACAATATCTCTATCGATCTATCTGTCTATATACCTATCTCTCTCTCTAGCCATCTATCTATCTACCTATCTATCCCTACCTACCTATCTATCTTTTTGCCTACCTACCTATCTATCTATCTATGTGATGTCTTTTTTATATTCTCTTCCAATATGTGGGTATAAAGCAAGTTATTATTTTCACGACACCTTTTGCAGGGAATATCGTTTGTTTCGAGGTCGCACAATTTGGTCAACCTCACTAAATCGCAGGTGGGTTGTTCAGAGGCTTTCGAGGTGTGGGGAGACAGAATTGAACCCCACGGAATGAACAGGGACAAAGAGACAGAGAGATGGTTGGGGTAGTGAGACAAGAGGAGGTGGGAAACAGATATGGCTGAGACGGTGAGACAAGAAGAGGTGGAGAACAGGCAGATAGAGACAGAGGCAGAGAGATGGTTAAAGTGGTGAGAGACGCAGAGGTGGAGATCAGACAGAGGGACAGAGAGATAGCTGAGGCAGTGAGACAAGAAGAGGAGGAGACGAAAAGGCATAGATACTGAGACAGGTGAGTTGGTGAGACAGACAGAGGGACAGAGACAGTTCAAGCGGTAAGACAAGAAGAGGAGGAGGAGGAGAAGAGGCCGACAGAGAGACCGAGATAGCCGAGCTGGTGAGACAAGACGGGGTGCAGAAATCGCCCAGCAACACCACATTTATGCAGTGGCCGCGACCCTGTATGTGGCCGGGGTAAAGCAAGGCCAGGTCAGGTCGGCGTGTCAGGGGCGGCGACATGCTGGGCGGGGGAGGGAGAGGCGGGGACGGCCACTGCAAGCCGCCTGAAAGCCTTGTAAAGCAGCCGGTACAGGTGTTCCTTGATTGTAATTCTAGCAGCGAGGGACACTTGCATATACCTGCTGCCGTCACTCCTCCACCTCAGGCCCACATCTTTTTCCGGCCCCGGGGACGTCATTAGTTCTGGGTATGGCGACAGAGGTTGTTTCACCCACGTTAATTTGTTTCTACGGTGCATAGGAGCTTTCCAGGTGTGGCCAGAGACAGGTATAGCAGACTGTTGTTCCTGTTGTTGCTTTGCCCTGATCCGTCTGGCCGAGCAGACCCATCGACCTCAAGTAAGCAGCCGTCTGCCACAGGAATCTGCCTCGTCAGGGTCGGCGAGATGCAGGGGAAAAGAAGGAGACATAGCTCCCGCGAGGATGAGCTGTGTAAAGGAGATATGTAGGAGTAGTAGTCTTCGCCAGAACTTTGACTAATTTGAACATGCAGTTGAGTTCCCCGCCTGGGAGTGTTGTGCCCCACGTTCATCCAATGGTAGTGCCTCCCGACACGATGGTAGTCATCCATCTACTACCTTTTTGTTAGGCTAACCGGTGTGGCCAGAGAGGTGCGTCAGGAGAACTCTGTTGTTTATCTTCGTCAGTCCTTTACGTCATGTTTCCATATTTTAACACCTCGGGATCTTACGAGTTTTGCAATAGGGACAGAATTTCACCCACAATCAAAGTCAGGTGTTCATTAGAAGGCAGGTGATACGGAGGCTTCTCAGGTATGGCTTGAGACAGGTAAAGCGGCTGGGTTCATCAAGTTTTAATTTCGATATGTCAAGTTTTAATTTCGATATGTCTGTTTATGTTCGATTCACACATTAAAAAGAAAAACATGTGAGACGAGTCGGCACATAGATTTTTGTCCAAATATTTCAGTGCCATCGTTTTTTTCGCGGATGTCACTGTTTCTTGGTGGGAGTGCAGTGGGAGGTCACGCTGTCTGTTTCGCCCACTCTTTCCGCCCACCTTAATCAGCAGGTAGGATGCAGGTAGGCCCCCAGGTGTAGCCAGCGAGACACAGGTAAACTGAGTTGGCATATGATTTTTATATAGATCAGTCTGACTTTATTTCTAAGAATCTGCCTCTGAAACATGTGAAGTTGCCTGTTTCTTTCTCTCTTTCTTCTTTACGGATATCAATGTGTCTTTTAATCTCTCTCTCTCTCTCTCTCTCTCTCTCTCTCTCTCTCTCACACACACACCACACACACCCACACACACCGACTTTAGGCACAAATTAGTCAAACCCCCCCCCCCCCAGCAGTTCTGTCAAGTAACAAAACGTACAGTAGCGTCCCACACCTTCACATGTCACCACGCTGGGCACTAATGGCGAACCGTCCATACTAAATCAAATACTCCCTTAACGAAACTCACATCCTCAAATTAATGTACCTCAGTCGGGAGCAATCTTATATAATTCCAGCGCCCCTAAAAAAATAAAAAAATAAATAAATAAATAAATAAAGTACAGTAAAAAATTCAACTTTTTTATCTCCACTAATAGAGTGAAAAATTATAGACTATTAATGACGCCTCTGTTGATAATTATAGTGGCAATAATTAGTCCAGATAATTATAAAGCGGAAAACAGGTCAATTATCTCCGTGGTAATTGGGGTGAGAATAATTATGGCCCCAAATGACAGAGTGGCAGGAGGGGAGAGAGAGAGAGAGAGAGAGAGAGAGAGAGATCAGTCCCAGTAATAACAGTACAAGGAGACAGATTAAATTTCTCACTAAGTTTACAATGAAGACAGTAATTTTGCCTCTGGAGTTCGATGGCGTATTTAAGGCAGTGAAAAACAAAGCGTCAGTTTATCTTTGTGTGTGTGTGTGTGTGTGTGTGTGTGTGTGTGTGTGTGTGTGTGTGTGTGTGTGTGTGTGTGTGATGACTTAGAAGTGGAACAGAGGTGTGTATGAAATTAAACTGAGAAAATAAATGGTTTTAAATGAAGATGGATTTTGCTATACTTTCTATATCACAAATCAGGACTTTAACATTATTTCCATTTTCAAGTTCTTTTTCTTATTGCGTTTTTTTTTTTTTGAAAGGCCTAAGCGTCGAGTTCAGAGATACGCACAAAAAGAATGATTAAAAAAAATTAAAACGGAAATTTTCATATACTGGACAAACACACAGACACACACAGACACACACACACACACACACACACAATATATCTTCCTATGTTTAAAAGGACTAAATGTGGGGTTAACACACACACACACACACACACACACACACACACACACACACACACACACACACACAAATCTAAAAATTAACTTCTTAAAAAATGTAAAGTATGTATCATATATACTTTTTGTCACGAGCTCAACATCGAGACAAACTATAAAATAAACTAAGAAAACATAGTAAAAGTAGCACGAGATATTTTTCGTTGCTCAGAAAAAAAAAAAACGATAAATAAAAAAAAGGAATAATGAGCAATGGGGTGATACAGACTGGCATAAAATTACCTTCAGAACACCTCGGCACTTTAAAAGCCACATGTGACATTTTCTTTACTTAAAAATTAAAACACAAAACCTTTAAGGCAAATCCATTACTTTTTTTCACTAAACATAAACATGGAAGAGAGAAAAAAAATAGTAAGAAAAAACAGACATCTAAAACCAGGTATTTAAAACTGGACATTTAAACCAGACATTAAAACCAGACATTTAAAACTGGACATTTAAACCTGACATTTAAACCAGACATTTAAAACTGGACATTTAAACCAGACATTTAAAACCTGACATTTAAAACTGGACAAGATATTTTATTTTTCTTACTCTGAAAATCACAGCACAAAACTTTTCAAATAATTACATACAGTATACGCTTGTTTTTTGCACATGAGAGAGAGAAAGAGAGAGAGAGAGAGAGAGAGAGAGAGAGAGAGAGAGAGAGAGAAAATCAAAAATCGTACACGGTATTTTGCCTATCCCCCAAAACACACACGCACACACACACATACACACACACACACAAGCATTCACAGGTATAAGCACATAAAAACACACATACATAAAACACACACACACACACACACACACACACACATGCTGGAAATGTACGAACAATTACATATATCCTCTTTTTACGGGCAATTATTTTTTTATTGGCGAAACGAGCAAAACAGCCGGACAAAAAAAAAAAAAAAAAAAAAAAAAAAAAAAAAATGACAAAACAGACATTTAAAAGCATGAGGGGGGAGGGGGGCGGGGAGAGAGGTAGAGGGAGGGGGGAGGTAAATGGAGGGGTAGGGGGAGGGGGGAGGTAAGGGGAGGGGGAGGAAGAGGGGACGTGAAGGAGAGGGGAGGTCAGAGGGAAGAGAGAAATGGGTTGGGGAAGGGGAAAGGGGGAAGAAGAGGGGATGGCAGGGGAAAGGAAGGGAAGAGGGGTGGGATGGGATGTGGGGACTATGAGGGAGAGGGGAGAACAGCTTCGGGGGAATGGGGGAGGGAAAGGAAAGGCAAGAGGGAGAGAATGGAGGCAGGAGGATAATGTGTGTATGTGTCTACCAATATATCAATTTCTCTATCTATCAAGTATGTATATATAAACAGCCGTCTATCTATCTATCCATCAACTCGTCTACCTCTCTATCTACCTATCCAACCATTCAATTGTCTATCTATCTATCTATCCACCTATCTATCAAAATATAAGTTAATTCAGCGATACTCAGAGAAAAATAACAGTAACTACAAAAGACTAGTAACCAAGGAGACTAAAAAAAAAATTCGAGTAAGTTTAACCATTCCTTTACTCAAAAAAATCATGGTAAGAAAAATATTGGGGTTAGCCTTCAACAGTTACCCCTTCAGACTGAGGGAAAATTATTTGGTGTGTGTGTGTGTGTGTGTGTGTGTGTGTGTGTGTGTGTGTGTGTGTCCGGGCATAAAGTGGATATTAATGCGGGGTAATGGCGACACGGCTTTTTATATTTCCGGGAGAGAGAGAGAGAGAGAGAGAGAGAGAGGAAATGTGGTGATAAGTGATGAGGAATTTTTTTTAATGGTGCCCTGTTTTTCGGGAGGGGCGAGGGGGAGGGGGAGGGGGAGGGGGAGTGGATGACGAAGAAAGTGAGGGAGAAAGGGAGGGGATGAAAAGATGGAGGGGAAAATGGGTGAGGAAGGTAGGGGTAGGTAAGAGGGGGAGGGGAGGGAAGGGGAGAGGAGGGGAAGGGAGGGGAAGGGAGGGGGAGGGGGAGGGCGCGGGAAATGCAGCCTAAAAGCGGTGATGCGATTTTCCCTTTTTCCTGGTGCCAGTTTTTCCGGGGAGGGGGGTCGAGTTGGAGAGGAGGGGGGAGTTGGAGGGGAGAGGGGGGTAGGTGGATGGAGAGGGGGAGAGAGAGAGAGAGAGAGAGAGAGTGGGGGCAGAGGAGGAGAAGGGAGGGGTGAGTGAAGGCGAGGAAAGGGAAGGGTGGGAAGACTGAAGGGAAGAGAAGGGAACGGTGAGAAAGAGGAGGGAGGGAGGGAAAGGTGAGATGGGAGGGGGGAGAGGGGAAAAAAAAGGGGAAGGGAGAGAAGAGAAGCGCAGGGAAGGGGGAACTGGAGGAAGGAAGAAAGAAAGGTAAAGGGAAACTGAAAAGGGAGGGGGAGAAAAGCAAGGGAGTAAGGGAGGGGGATGGGAAAGAGGGAATAAGAGACATGGCCAGGGGAAGGGAAAGAGTGAAATGGCGAGGGGAGGGAGGAAGACATGAAGGGAGGAAGAGGGGAGGGGAGGTGTGGGAGAGATGAGGGGAGAGAGGGTGAGAGGGGAGAGTGAGAGGGGGAGAGTTTAGGGGTGGGAGAGTGCTTTTTGATGAAGTCCTTTTGCAGTAAACTACACCGGATAATGCTGAGCGCTGGGGCAGGGGGTTGGGAGGGGGGATGGCGGCGAGGGGTGAAGGGGACCTGATGAGGGGTGAAGAGGATGAGAGAGGGTGATATAAGGGGTGAGGGAGGGTGGTATGCAGGGTGAAGGGGGGGGTGAGTATAGAGAGTTTTGCAAGAGATGACCAGAGGCTTAGGAAGCGCCCAGAGACCAAATACTGAAGTTCGAGAGACAAGGACAGTGGCTCTTAAACTGGGGTGCAAAAACGTCCTTTCTGGGGGAGTGAAACACGCTAGCCAGTTCAATTACAGGTGGTGAAATAAAAAAAATGTTATCGGTGAGTTTCCTCCATAGTTGATCGCATTCTTTATATGTGTAAACTAATAAAATAGATTTGTACGAGGTATATAATGACTGCTGACAAAGAGTGCGAGATGATATTCTGAGAGCAAAGGGGTTAGATACGATACTAGGTTAAGTACGACTCCAGCAGGGAAGCGTTTGTCGAAGGTTAAGAACATGATCGTATCGAGGTGGATGTTCTTCACGCTTCTAGTGACCTCCAGTGTTTTGAACACAGTTTGCGTATGAGTCTCGAACACATGTGAATTGTGTGTGTCGTTAGCAAAACCTTCTTCGAAATGGCACAAATCTTACAGACTCTCGGTCTTTCTTTCTTCTTTCATAATTAAAAAGATAAATTGTACATAAGGAATGGGGTGCAAGGGGGGGGCACGGAAGGAAGGGGGGGGCACGGAAGGAAGGGGGGTGGCAAGAGGAAGGTGATGGGACCTAGGAGAGATGGGGCATGGAAGAAGTGAACCTGGGAGGGAGAAAGAAAGGATGCTGGGTGTTACGTAGAGGGCAAGAGAAGTCAAGGGGAGAGTGTTAGGCAAAGAGGAAGACAGGAAGAGGAAGCTTAGAGGTCGAAGGGAGGGAGAGAAACAAGAGAAGGGTTACAGACAAAGGGGGAACGAATCGGGGTGGGGGAAGGAAGAAAAGGAAGGGGGAAGATAGGTAGGGTGAGGAGAAATGACAAGGGGAGAGAAGGGGGAGGGGAGGGGAGGGGAGGGGAGGGAAAAGGGAAAAGCGGTGTCAAACGGAAGGGGAGACAGAAGAAGGAAGGGGAGGAATAAGGAAAGGTGAGTGTGAGGGAGACAAGGTGGATAAGGTGGAGATATATGAAGAGGCTGAGAGAGGCAAAGGGGAAAAAGGGGAAGGATACAGAAGAGGAGGAGGAACAAAACAGGGAATAGAGGGGTGAGTGAGGGGAGAGGGGAGGGGTGAAGGGAGAGGGAGGGGGTGAGGGGAGAGGGGAGGGGTGAGGGGAGAGGGGAGGGGTGAGGGGAGAGGAGGAGGCCATGTTAACTTGCTTTATTTGTATTCATGCATGGCCAACCAAGTGCAGCCTGAAAACTATTTATGCTATCAGATTTTTACCAGGCTTCTGAACGACTTACATGGTAGTGGTGATGGTGGGGGGTTGTGGTGGGGGAGGAGCAGTGGTGGGGGTGGGGAGGGTTAAAGATAGTGATGGGGGGAGGGTTAGAATTGGTGGTGGTGGTGGTGGTGGGGAGGGTTAAAGATAGTGATGGGGGGAGAGTTAGAATTGGTGGTGGTGGTGGTGGTGGAGGAGGGTAGGTAAAAAGATAACGATAGATAAGATGCAAATATAAAAATACATAAAGATAAATATAAAAAAATAAACACATATACATAGAGGCAGATACACAGGCAAAGAGACGAAGAGATAAAACTGATAGATAATTACTCGAGTATAAACAAAAATAATGAAGCCTATTATCAAACATCCCCCCCCCTAAAAAAATGAGAGAGAGAGAGAGAGAGAGAGAGAAATTTACACGCCTGGTTAACTTCCAACATCCACACACACACACACACACACACACACACACACACACACACACACACACACACACACACACACACGAAAAATGGTGACGGCGACTGGACAAACATTTTTTTACATATTTTTTTTCTCTCCGCCGTTAACGAAGCGACTAATGTGAAAAGCTATGAAATGAAAAACATGAATTTCACGTTTCCAGGATTTACGGAAATGCATAAGGTTACCTGTGTGTGTGTGTGTGTGTGTGTGTGTGTGTGTGTGTGTGTGTGTGTGTGTGTGTTTTGGGAATTTTGTATGTGGGAGAGCTGGCTGGGTATGGATGGATGGATAAAAAAATGGATGGCTAAAAGGAAGAACCGAAGGATGGATGGATGGATGGATGGATGGATGGAAAACATAGATATCTTAGACTGATCGAGCGAGAAGACAGTTTTGACAAAAATGGCCTACAGTGAACAGAGAGAGAGAGAGAGAGAGAGAGAGAGAGAAAGAGAGAGAATTAAATATATAGCAAGACCTTTACAGCATACATTACAAACTGTGTACAAATAATTAAAGAAATATAGAAGTTCACACCCACACACACCCACACACACCCACACACACCCACACACACACACATCCCCGACCCCCACCCCTCACCCCACCCCCACACAAGCCATTCACAAATCATCCTCATTACTACCCCAATAAGGCCTGAGTAATGAAGGACCCAGCACCAATAAAATAACAGGGTGACGTTGGATGCTTTACTATTTCAGCGACCAACACATAGACAGATAATACGAGAATTCTATAACAAAACTGACATATTTTCTGAGTGGCTTTATTCGAAAAAAGGTGAAAAGTTGGACGAAAAGTTGCCTAAGTCCCCCCTTCCCCCCCCAAAAAAAAAAACAAAAAAAAAACGATGAACGATAGAACTGTACGTCTATCTATCTATCTATTGCCAGACGCCTTAATCCCGTAAGGGGGTGGCCACAAACAAATCGCCTCCATGCCGCCAAAGACAGAGACTGGATTATCCCAGGTTACAATTCTGCCTCTCTTTCGCCAACACGATGACGTACTAATCCCTTTGTGCCATTAAAATCTGGAAATAATATGCACAAAAAAAGTAAAAGAAAAAAAATATTAAACAGGATTCAATTCTCTCTCTACACGATAAAAAAATACGTAAAGAGGGTCCACTCCAGTTTTTATACGATCCAGCACGAGACAGAAATTGAACTACACTTGGTCACACAATTTTCCCCTCTCTTTCCCCCCCAGGTACAAGGCACGAGGACCCTTGTGTCATTAATCAGCAAGTGCCATGAATCTTGAAGGTGTGAGAGGGGCGGGGGGAGGGGGCCCAAGAATTACCTTCGCATAATCAAACATCCACGAAGACCAGGTGAAGCAGGTGAGACAAATTAATGTTTCAGTGCCACGGCGGTTGTTGGGGTTCGTGTTTCGTGGGTCTAAGTTTTGTTTTGTTGTGTGTGTGTGTGTGTGTGTGTGTGTGTGTGTGTGTGTGTGTGTGTGTGTGCTTTTTCTTCGAGTCCTGTGACCTAGCTTTTGGTTCTCTCCCCTGGGTATGTCTCAAGATAATTTTTTTCCTGTTGTTTACGTAATGAGTAGAAAGGCTGATTGAAAAAGCCACCAAACTGACTAACGTTATCCTTCCAGATCTCTCTAAACTCTCTCCAATCTCTCCCTCTTTCTCTCTAACTCCCATGATCTCTCTTATGTTCCTCTCTCTTAGGGCCTGCTCCTCCTCCACCTTTCCCTCTCCTTCTCTACCTCTTCTTCTTTTTCTCCCCTTACTCTACCTCTTCTCTTCCTCCTCCTCCTCCTCCTCCTCTTTTCTTTCTTTCTTTTTTAACGACGAGAGGAAAAGAAGGATCCAAAGACTTAAAAACCTACCCAAATCGTCCCTAAAATCACCTTCTGTGTCTTCTCTGATCTAGTGTCGAAAGGGACCTGATTTTCTTTTTTCCTTTCTTTTTTCTTTCTTACTTTCTCTTTTTTTCCTTCCAAACCAGATTAGTCAGATCTCACGTTGTAAAGAAGTATATTCATCTTCGGTAAATCTCCTTTTAGGCAACAAGAAAATTAATGCTCTCCTGTCTCCTTCCTCCTCCTCCTCCTCTCCTCTCCTCTCCTCCTCCTCCACAGAATCCGCTACCGGAGAGGTCCTCAATTCTTCACCTGCACACCTCCATTACGTGTCTCTCTCACCTGGTAAATACGATACGTCCCCGATGCATAAGCGAGTTCGGCCCTTGTACAGATTCGGTTCCGGCGACACTGTTTCTCGCGTCTCACCGATAAAAACTCCGGGGCAACAGATCCGGCCCTATGGATTATTCGACACGACTTCTAGTTTCATCGCGGTGGAGAGTTTTCGGTGTGTGAGATGTTTCGGCGTGGAGTTGAGAGGAGGTGAGGTGGGAAGTGAGGATGGTTGTGTGTGTGTGTGTGTGTGTGTGTGTGTGTGTGTGTGTGTGTGTGTGTGTGTGTGTGTGAGAGAGAGAGAGAGAGAGAGAGAGAGAGAGCAATGGATCAGGCAGGTTGTCTCAAACAGTTCCTTAAGTAATTGCAAAATCAACTCGAGCAACCTTGCAACAATATATCTACATCTCAGCCCTAACTTTCAACAGAAGAGGAGCGGAAAGCCAGACTCAGGTGTGGGTAGGACTAATTAATAAGCAAGGTGTCTTAATTACTTTCTGGGCAATTGCAAGACTATATCAACCTTCCAATTTCATGCAACCTTGAGCTCAAAATATGGGCCAAGAAAACGATACTTCTGTGAAAATCTTAGAATGAAAAAAATAAAAAAAATAATAAGACAAACTTCTGAAGAATTTTATAAGGAATTCCCGACCTGGTGAGAACGTAAGAAGGAATAATAAAGAAGAAAAAGATCTTAAATAACGTCTTAAGAATTTTTATAAGAAGCTCTTGACCTTGGTTGGGGCTCTAATCTCCAAAGGCCCCTTAAGGGTTAAAAAAAAAATAAGGGGGTCGTGGTGTGTGTGTGTGTGTGTGTGTGTGTGTGTGTGTGTGTGTGTGTGTGTGTGTGTGTGTGTGTGTGTGTGTGTGTGTGTGTGTGTGTGTGTGTGTGTGTGTGTGTGTTGTTAATGGCTGCCTAGGGAGAACAATTTATACAGGAATAAATAGATAGATACATACAGATAGACAGACAGACAAATAGATAGATAGACAGACTGACAGATGGGTAGACAGACAGACAGAGAGAAATACAGACGGACAGACACAGACAGAGACAGACAGAGAGACAGACAGATAGACACAGAGAGATAGATAAACAGATAGACAACAACGAAACAGTTCCATTATATGCTAAACTAAAAAATTTTAACTACGAGTGAAATAATACGATTCTAACCTGAAAAATATTAGTAATGAACGAAATGGAAAAAAGACGAAAAGCGAAGAGAAGAGAAAGATGGTAATTTTTTTTTTTTTTTTTTTGGGGGGGGGACGCGCAAAAATCCATGTTAATTTTAGCCTGAACGATGAGTGAAAATATATGGTCAATTTTGAAACGTACTCTCGTGTGTTTTTTTTTTTTATTTTTTTTTTTCTGTTTCCGTTTATGGATCCTGCCCACACCGGTTTGTATATATGGAGAGTAAGGTGGTGGTGGTGGTGGTGGTGGTGGTGTGGTGATGGTGGTGGTGGTGGTGGTGGTGGTGGTGGTGGTGGTGGTGGTGGTGGTGGTGATGATGGTGATGATGAGGATGATGACGATGACGGTGATGACGATGATGGCGGAGGTGAAACTGATGATTATGATGACGAAGGCGGAGGTGAAACTAATGATGATGATGATGATGATGATGATGACGGCGGAAGTGAAACTGATGGTTCTGATGATGAGGAGGATGATGATGGCGGAGGTGAAACTGACGGTGATGATGATGATGATGATGATGGGTGGTGAAAAAGCGACAATCACGTGAAATTGGCGCAAGATACATAGGGGAAAAAACTAGTGTGGGGGGGGGGGAGAAGGAGATCAAATATTCACAAAAAAAGACTTAATGAGACACATGATAAATTTAATACTGATTTCGCCCCTCTCCTCCCCCTTCCCCCCTCCCCCGCCTCAACCAGGGCCCCCCACTCCCTCGCCGTCAGAAGGGGATAGCCCCCCCCCTCCCGCCCCCCGTTTTCTTCGTCAGTTCTCAGCGGATTCCTTCAAGATTTAAGGGGGGTCTTGGAGCGACACAAGTAGTTCCATATTTGATAGCGATACCACACTCCCGAGGCCAAGACGCGGTGTGTGTGTGTGTGTGTGTGTGTGTGTGTGTGTGTGTGTGTGTGTGTGTGTGTGTGTGTGTGTGTGTGTGTGTGTGTGTGTGTGTGTGTGCTTAATATTTTAGGCTGAAATGACGCTTGTTTGTTGCTACAGGATGGTAGGAGGGGGATTGAGGGAAGGAGGGGGGGAGTAAGTAGCAAGAAAGGAAACTGAGTGGGTAGACAGATGAAGGGAAGATGATGGAGAGAATTTGTAGATGGAGGGACGATGACGGAGAGAATAGGCAGATGGAGGGGAGTTGATGGAGAGAATAAGCAGAAGGGAGGGGTGCTGATGGAGAAAATAAGTAGAAGGGGAGAGGGTTGATGGATTGATGAAGACAGTAAGTACACGAGAGAGGGAGTCTTGAGTTAGGATGCGTTCAGACTGTGGCCGGTACGGAACATAATCACACGCAAACTGTCGCACTACGTAGATCAAAATAAAACCTGCATATATTGCGCCTCGTCTCATGGGCCACGTTTTGCATACACTGTTTCTTACTCTCACACACGATACGCCAGTGAGAGACGGAATGGCCAGACAGTGAACCAACGACATGAGCCTTATTTTGTTCATCATTTATCCCAATCTACACGAATCGACAGTTTGCGTCAAAAAAGGTGCTTTCTGGCCTCAGTGTGACCCTTAGCCTGGCAGAGGGATGGAGTCCAGAGGGAGAGGGGTATAAGGGGAAGGAGGGGTGGGAAGGTGTTGTTGGAGAATATGCAAGAAGGGGAGATGGAAATAGGAGGAATTCAACCTAACCTCACCTAACCTAACCCAACCCAACCTAACCTGACCTGACCTAACCTAACCTGACCTGACCTAACCTAACCTAACCCAACTTCTCTCCTTTCCCCAAAAATCTGCGTTCGAGGGGATTTCACTGTTCATCGTCTTGTTCCCTTCTCCTGGTGAACAATCCTGGGGTGCACGGGGTCACTTCAGGTAGGCAAACTAAATCGCTAAGGAAGAGGTGATAAGCAGCCCCACCCAGAATACAGTCCCAGGTATTTACGACGTCGGTAGTACTATGTAGGTAGGGAGTGTGGTAAGTAGTATGAGGTAAATAAGTAAATGAACACGTAGGCAGGTAAGTAGGTCGGTAAGTGGTGAGTAAGTATTAAGTATGTGTTGAGTGGTTGTAAGTGGAGTGGGAGTGTTTGGAGGGGATGGCTGTGATGGAGTGGGAGGAAGGGACCTGATACAAGATGGAGGGGTGGCAATAATGGAGGAGGAGGAGGAGGAGGAGGAGGAGGAGGAGGAGGAGGAGGAGGAGGAGGAGGAGGACAAACCACCAATGCACCACTATCATCAGTATGTCCGCAACTGTGCACTATAATCGTAGCAACGCCGCCTCAGCGAATTATTTTGCACCGTGTACCTTCATAGTCTCTTTTGTTAGTACAGCTAATGGTCAAATGAAGTCAGGCTCGAGGATAAAATTTGACTAGTAACCAAGGAGACTCTGATAACGATCCCTAAGCTCTTACAGCTCAATCACTGGCCAAATATAGTAAGATTGGAGGATAATTTTTTTACTAGTAACGAAGGAGACTCAATCCTACCGCATAACTAAGACATCCGTTTTCACGAATCCATGACAAAGTAATTAAGTTGTTCAGTTCCCTTAAAAAAAAAAAAAAAAAAAATATATATATATATATATATATATATATATATATATATATATATATATATATAATAAAACAGAGGATAATTCAATCAAAATTTCATCCTGGTACTGAATGGCTTTATATGATAATCTTAAATTTAATGATATTTATTTCCTTCATTTTGAATTTCGTGACATCCTGTAATTTTGTGGGTCACTGTCAAACCACATCACCTTAGGACAAAATTCTAGTAGTGAAGAAATAAGTGAAATGATGAAAACTAGTAGTGAAGAATTTAAAAAATATTGGAAAAAAAAAAACTCTAGTATGATACGAAAAAAAACTGCAAAAAAGTATGTTGGGAAAAAATGGAGAAAACTCTAGAATGATAAGAAGGTACTGGAAAAACTCCAGTATGATTAAAAAAAAAAAACTGGAAAAAACTCTTGTATGATAAGAAAAAACTAGAAAAAACTCTATTATGATAAGAAGGTACTGGAAAAAACTCTAGTATGATAAAAAAAAAAAAACTGGAACAAACTCTTGTATGATAAGAAAAAACTAGAAAAAACTCTATTATGATAAGAAGGTACTGGAAAAAACTCTAGTATGATAAAAAAAAAATACTGGAAAAAACTCTAAAGGATTTTGTACTATCTCTGCTGTGGCTAAATTAATTACAAAATCTTTTACCTCATTAATAAAGCATTGCCGGAAAAAAACGAGTAGAATTAGTAACGTTTCTTTCTTTGTTTTTTTACATATCTAAATGATCCTACAGTTACCTCGGTTGAATACAGAAATCATCGTGTGTGTGTGTGTGTGTGTGTGTGTGTGTGTGTGTGTGTGTGTGTGTGTGTGTGTGTGTGTGTGTGACAAATTTAAATCACTCTAATCAACAACTTAAAAAAAAAACGAATTAAAATCACTAAAAAACCAGAACTTCAAAAAAAATCCACATATACTGAAAATCACCATAATCAACACCTTATTAAATCCAGTAATCCTAATCATTAGTAAAATGAACACCAAAAATTACAAAAAACAGAACAATAAATCCCTTCATCACAGCCTCAAAAATAAAAACAATCTTAATGGTCTGCAAAAAAAAAAAATCCATTCATCTTAACACACACACACACACACACACACACACACACAGCCTCTAAAATCAAGCACCTTATAAAATCCTCAGGTATCCCCCGAAGGAAAAATATAAAAACTTTTCCGTGTGGAGGGGAAAAACAGAGAAAAACGGAAGCATCTTGAGGAACACAGAGACGCGAAAAATAATGAAGGAGCGAGAAGGAGCGAGGCCGAGTGAGCAAGAAGGGGAGGAGACTAAGCCAGCCAATAGGAGGAGAGGCTTGCTTTCCTCTCTCTCTCCCTCTCTCTCTCCCCTTCCCTTCGCTTTATTGCCTCCTTTCTTTGTCTCAGCTTTTTCTCTCTACTCTCCCTCCCCCCCTTTCTCTCTCTCTCTCTCTCTCTCACCTTATTTTGTGAAGAGAAAAAGATTATGCACCTCCACTCAGTACAAAAACAAAACAAAAGGAACAGCAAAATAACTCTTACAACAGCAAGAGAGGCCGCTTGAACAGTCAGATATCCCTTTCAGACAGCAAAATACGCATCTTGGTAAGAAAAATCCGCATCCAAACAGCAAAATAAGCATCCAAACACCAAAATACGCATCAAAACAACGAATTACAGCAGCCTTCTCCCCCATCTTCGGTAGTTACACGCTTCCAAACACCAAAATACACATCCAAACACCAACATACGCATTCAAACAGCAAAGTACGCGTCCAAACAGCAATAATACTCATCTAAACGGCAAAATACGCATCTAAACACCAAAATACGCATCAAAACAGCGAACAACAGCATCCTTCTCCCCCCCCTCCTTCGTCGGCAGTTCTACGGGGGTCCCTCAGGGCGTGGCGGGAGGGATGTTGTTGGTGCTGCTGCCACGGTAAATATATATGGCCAAGGCGAAGCTGCGATCCTCATCCCAATCATCCACCAGGCCCTCTCATTATTCAGCTGCGGCCCCCAACCACCACCCCCACCCCTCACCAGGCCCCCCACCATCACCCCCACCCCTCCCCAGGCCCCCCACCCTCCTCCCCCCACCACTTCCGACCCTCCTCCTCCTCCACCACAACAAACACGAAGGGTGAAATATGCAGCTTGGATTTCGGCCAGTCCCCCCTCCAGGGTCTGAGGCTGAGAGTGTTGGTGGGTAGGGTAAGTGAGGTCTTGTTAGGGTGAAGGAAGTGAGAGAGAGAGAGAGAGAGAGAGAGAGAGAGAGAGAGAGAGAGAGAGAGAGAGAGAGAAATATAAGAGTGAGGGAAGGAAAGAGGAAGGGAGGGAGGGAGAGAAGAAAGTAAAAAGAAAGGAGAGAGACAATGGAGGATCGAAGGGATAAGGTGGAGAGAGAGAGAGAGAGAGAGAGAGAGAGAGAGAGAGAGAGAGAGAGAGAGAGAGAGAGAGAGAGAATAATTCGGTTTTGTAGCCACGTCAAGGAAGGTTATTATTCCCGGAAACCTGACTACAGAATGGCTAATAGGAATATGATCCGACTGGAGGAGAGAGAGATGGAGGGGAGAGGGAGGAGGAGAGCGAGGATGGAAGGAGAAAGACTGGTAGGGAGAGAGAGAGAGAGAGAGGATGGAAGGAGTGAGAGAGAATGGGGTGTTCAAGGGGAGGGAGGAAGAGTTAAAGAAGGTGAGAAAAGGGAGGCACAATGAAAGAGTGAGAGAGAGAGAGAGAGAGAGAGAGAGAGAGAGAGAGAGAGAGAATGGGGTGTTCATGGGGAGGGAGGAAGAGTTAAAGAAGGTGAGAAAAGGGAGGCACAATAAAAGAGTGAAAGTGAGAGAGAGAGAGAGAGAGAGAGAGAGAGAGAGAGAGAGAGAGAGAGAGAGAGAGAGAGAGGAGAAGGGGGAAAGTCCAGAGGGGAAGAGAAAGAGGGGAGATGACCAGAAGAAAAAGAAGCAACAAGACAAGGAGAAAGAGAGAGGGGAGAGGAAACACGTGAGGGGAATAAGGTGAGAGAGAGAGAGAGAGAGAGAGAGAGAGAGAGAGAGAGAGAGAGAGAGAGAGAGAGAGAGAGAGAGAGAGAGGAAATGAGCAGAGAAAAAAAAGGGTTAACACGCAAGAAGGAGAAAGGGCGGAGGTAGAGGGGACAGAGAGAGAGAGAGAGAGAAAGGGAAGGGTGGAGGAACACGGAGGAATGAGAAAGAGAGGGGAGACAACCACAAGAAAGAGGGGACAAGACAAGGAATGAGAGAGGGGAGATGCGAGGGGAAGGAGGAAAAAAACAATGGAGAGAGAGAGAGAGAGAGAGAGAGAGAGAGAGAGAGAGAGAGAAAGAGAGAGAGGAGAAAGCCAGAAGAGGAGAGTGAGGAGAAGACAAGAAGGGAGGAAGAGGGGAAAGGTAAAGGGAAAGAGAGAGAGAGAGAGGGGGGAAAAGCTTGAGAGAAAAAGGGTATAAGTGCAACGATAAAGGGAAGGTGAAGAAAATACTTATGGAAAGTAAGAAAAAAAGAAATGACAAGTTGAAAACGAGACAAGAAATATATATAATCAGAAAAACCGTAATTATATATAAATCAGTATTTTTGTATATAAGTATGAGGGAAATTTATAGTGAAAAGGAAAAAACATAGAGCTGAAAATTATTTTAAAAAATTGTATATGTGGTGAAAACTATAATAAAAATATATATATATGGATAGTGAGATGAGAAAAAATGCAATGTATGGTAAATGGAAAAATAAACAGTGAATTTATATATACTGTGAGAAGGGAGAAATATGCAGAAAAAAAGTGTATACATACATATATACATTCACACACACACACACACACACACACACACACACACACGTATACAAAGATGGGGGGACAGCAATATACCTCGCCATACTTTCTGACAAAGGTACGATACTTTCTGATATAACACTCTCCTGCCTCTCGTATTTCGATAACCAAGCCCTGTTATATTCATTTCTAAATATCGAAGCTAAAAAAACAAAAAAAATCACCCATGTGCCCATAATCCCAAATTATGAATGACGGTAAACATTAAACACTGCATTGGAGGGAAGCATGGAGGAGAGTACCCTTATATTGTAAAAATCAAATAAAAATACTAATACAAGAAAAATAATATACATCTATCATTCATATCATACAGTCACACTAGAAAGAAGCAAAACCAAGACGCCGGTGAACGTTTGAGAGGCGACCCCCTTTCATTTAATTATGAAAAATAAAAAAAAGAATCCCAATCATTCATCGTGCCGCCTCTCCACCCGTCCATTCATCCATTCATAAATATACTCTTTCCTTCCTCCCCTTTTTTCTTCATCTTTTCATTGCCTTTACTCACAGGCGTCAATTCTACATCAACCTTGTGTCTCCTGACTCGGATATATATATATATATATATATATATATAAATATATATATATATATATATATATATATATATATATATATATATATATATGGTACTAGACTTTATCGTGGTTACAATCTTTTAAAAGCGAATTTCAATTTTGTGGCGCGCATTTCTGTACCCCCCGCATATTTTGGGCCCTTATTTTTAGATATTTTCTATAACTATCTATCTATCTATCTACCTGTCTACACACACACACACACACACACACACACACACACACACACACACACACTTAAGAAACTGGGCTTAGGGTGGCATTCTCGTCGGCTAAGGTGTTTTAGGAGGTGGCTGGGGAAGTGGCTTGGGAGTTGCGTGTTTCGGGGACGGCTCAATCTCCTGGTGTGGGCGTGGGAGTGTGAAATGACAATGGTGCAGCAAGAGGCTTAGGTGGCTTTTTTGTGACTTGGATTATTTTGCATACTACGGCTTAGGCTTATTATTATTATCATTATTATTATTATTATTATTATTATTATTATTATTATTTGCTATGTCTTGTTACTTCTGAGATAGACTGCATAAATATCGTACATGGAGTTATTAATGTACTATATGGAGAAATAAACCGGTGAGATGGAGGAGTTAAGGAGCCTGCTTGAGAATACGGTATTATCTAGTAAACAAAAACTCCAACAGTAACAACAAAGACACACCACCACCACCACAACCACCACCACCATTACAACCATCACAACTGCCACCACCGCCACCACAACTACAACTATCACCAACACCACAACTACAGCTATCACCAACGCCACAACCACCATCACCATCACCACCACCGCCACCACAAATACAACCATCATCACCACCACCACAAGCACAACCACCATCACCACAAGCACCACCACAACCACCACAACAAACCCCTGTGATACTTAAATTCCCACCACCACACCTCGCTCACTGCACGATATCAAAATCCTGCTTCAAAATGGCGACCGTGAGAGAGAGAGAGAGAGAGAGAGAGAGAGAGAGAGAGAGAGAGAGAGAGAGAGAGAGAGAGAGAGAGATTTGTTCCATAGTCAGTTCTGTTGCAATTCCTTTTTTTTTTTATTAACAACCATAAAAAAACTAAGAGAAAGAAATAGTACCAACGGTGAAAAAAACATGAGAAGACATCAGTAAAGGTCGGAACAATACTACTACTACTCATACTACTACTACTACTACTGCTACTACTACTGTGAAACCTACGACTATGCAACCTACAGCTGTGAAACCCCAAACTTGACAGGACAGGAAACACCAATACGGGTTAGGGCAAACAGCATCTTAAATCTGGCACTCAGTTATTTTTTTCTTGGAGGGGACTATCTTGCGGGATCCTGGCCTTTGGTTCCTTCTTCCTAGCATAAAAAATATTGAGAAATCGTCCCTATCCGTACCCAAAAGGCGACATGAAACGTTTACGTAGTTTCGGGGACAAGTGAAACAGCATGGGCAACACGAGAGCTATATTCCCAGAGTTAAAATTTTCACAAACTTCAACTTTTACTCGCTTCGCCTCACCCACCACCACTACCACAGTTACTGCCACAATAAACTACACGCTCACATCTACCTTTCTACCACACACACACACACACACACACACACACACACACACACACACACACAATAAAAGATCAACTACTACCACCACCACACCAGAACCACACACCCACTTTCACAGTAAAACAGTATCATGACTCGTTCTACCACACACAACACCACTACCATTAGCATCACACCACACCACCAACACCACTACCATCAGCATCACACCACACCACCAACACCACTACCACCAGCATCACACCACACCACCAACACCACTACCATCAGCATCACACCCACCAACACCACCACCCCTACACCTGCCATCACCACCACACCACACCCACCCACATACTTCCCTTTCACCATCACCACATACCTGTCACCATAAAACAATCATCGCACTCACCACCACACACACCACCACCACAACCATACTTCCATCACCACCACACCACATACATCAACACCACTAGCCCTACACCTACCATCACCACCACACACTAATAATAAAACAATCACCACACACACACACACACACACACACACACACACACACACACACACATTCCACAATAAACCCACATAGCGTTATCTTGTGCGTTGCGAGGTCGGTTTGGTCTGCTGGTGTGGGCGTGGGAGTAACGAAAGGAATAAATGATGCTGGATAGACACTGATACCGCTGACAAGGACGTCCCCGCAATACACCCTGCAAAGTGAAAGAGAAAATCCATGGGCCAACCTGCATTTTTTTTTTTTTTAAACCAAGGATGGACAGTTTTTCATGCCACTGGGACACCCCCCAAAATTTCCATGTTATCAAAATCAAAATGGAAAAAAAATCGCCTAAGCAGTCAAAGAAATCAAAGAAAAAATTAATCAATAAAGAAGGAATGCAACTTAGCTCATCAATTCGTTTTCTTCTCTTTCTTTCTTTCTTTTACTTTTCTTTACTTCCTTTTCTGTTTTCTTTTCTATCTTTTTTCCTTCTTTCTTCTATGTTTTTTCTTTTTTCTTTCTTTTTTCCTCTTTCTGTCTTTTTTCTTCTTTTCTTCTCATTTTCTTTGAAGGTGACGCCGTTCGTATCTCTTAAAACATAACTGCGTTCAACTCAGGAAGCGCATCTCGGAGTGAAGGGGTGGATGGAGAATTTACCTGTCTAAAGTCACCTGAGCTAATGAGCGGGATGCCTTCACGTGGTGGCACTAATTTAACTTGGTGGATCCGCTGCCCGGTATTACAAACATCCGAAAAGAAACTGATTTATTGCAGATGGGAAATTTTAGCCTGCAGTCCATCGGGTTCACGTGTCAGATGAAACTGGATTTATAACAACAAAAGGCCTAATAATAAAAAAAAAAAAATCGTAGAGAGAGAGAGAGAGAGAGAGAGAGAGAGAGAGAGAGAGAAGGGCCTCATCGTACTGAAAGGGCGCTAAAGCAATGAAGCAAGGAGCACAAACTGAACAACAAAAGATGGAGTTTAATTTCCCCCAGCAAAACGTTTTCTTTACCCCAGCAAAACGTTTTCTTTACCACGAACGTTTTCTTTACCCCAGACGACGTTTTCTTTACCCCACTAAAACGGTTTTTTTTACTTCAACGCTTTCTTTACACGAGCAAAACGTTTTCTTTACCACCAACGTCTTCTTTACCCCAGATAACACTTTCTTTGCCTCACTAAAACTTTTTTTTTTTTTACTCCGATGTTTTGTTTCCCCCAGCAAAACATTTTCTTTACCCCCACGTTTTCTTTACACAACGTTCTCTGTACCCCCACGTTTTCTGTAGCCCAGCCAAACGTTTTCATCAGACTTTGGGTCCCGGATCACAATAACAATAGAGCGGCCCGACTAACTGGCTATATAAAGATGGGAACAAAAAGAGGACGTGTTTTTAACAGTAGTAACACGACCACTGGCGGATGTTACTGGCAAAAATGATGAGGGGAAAAAGCGTTGTTGGAAGCACAGAGGAACAACGAGTATGTATATATTTTGGGGGGATGGTGTAGAAGGGGATACGTGAACTATTGCCTATAATAAAGATAAATTATGGTACACACACACAAAAAAAAAATTAAAATAAAAAAAACTGACTCAAGTATTTAAAAAAAAACTATTATTATTATTGTCGTCATCCTAATTACCAGCCACGTCTACCCACCTATAAATAAAAACAAAAAGCAGCAAAAAATAATTATAATAAAGTAACCAGTAATAATGGGGATAAACAGGCTAGGTATAAACTAAATGTATACAAAGCCTTATAAATAAAAAAAAAAATACAATAATACAAAAAATAAACAAAAGACTACAGAATAATGATGAAAAGTACTTTACAATTCAACAATAAAGACAAACATAAAAGTACAATCCTTGGTAATAAAAGAATGGACTTTATCCCTCTATATTCAATACCACTTTCACAAAACCACAAGACAGAATTTCACTATATTTAACAAACAGAGGCAAACCAGCTTACTCAATCCCTCCGCTGCAAACCAAGCCTCAAAACAAAGCCACAATCACGAGAGAGAAAAATGCATGGATGTAGTAAAACTCGGGGACGTGAAAATACAAGAGTTACCCCAAAAAGTGATGCTCGCTCTCTTCCCGTTTTCTGTTTTTGATAACCTGCGTATTTTTTGGGAGAGGGCGGTGCGTGCAGAGAGAGAGAGAGAGAGACAGAGACAGAGAGAGAGTCGTCTTAATATTGATAGAAAACATACAATAAATTTTGAGAGAGAGAGAGAGAGAGAGAGAGAGAGAGAGAGAGAGAGAGAGAGAGAGAGAGAGAGAGAGAGAGAGAGCCATACCTTAATACTGATAGAAAAGCACACTCCAATATTTGAGTTGAGAGAGAGAGAGAGAGAGAGAGAGAGAGAGAGAGAGAGAGAGAGTCATGCCTTTGTAATGATAGAAAAACATGCTATAATTCTTAAGAGAGAGAGAGAGAGAGAGAGAGAGAGTCGGACGGAATGCCTACCGGAGAATCCAAAATTTTCTTGCTCAAATATATTAAAAAAAAAAAAAAAAAATCAGAGAATCGACAATTTCTTTCTTTCCGTCTCTCTTTCTTTTCGGTCTTGTAAGGGAAGGGAAAAATCGTCTGAAGGAAAATATATCTGGCTTCGTTGAGAGAGAGAGAGAGAGAGAGAGAGAGAGAGAGAGAGAGAGAGAGAGAGAGGCCTGTGGTAATTAAAATAAATAAATAAAAAGACAAACTTCGACATAACATCGGGAGCAAATTAAAGATAAATAAAATACAGATAAAAGAAAATAATAAAGATAATAAATAAAATATACATAAAAAAGGAAAATAGAAAAAAAAATATATACAGAAAAACAAATATTCACTAGTACTATCAAGGGGGGAAGGACAGGGTGGTGCAAAAAAAAAATCCATGCAGTAGTGTGTCTCGTAAACAGGGGGTGAAAAATGAAGGAACCTGCAAAACCCAAGGGTCACAAGGTCGGTCCCACGATGCGTTTTCTTCCAACCAGACTCCGTTTTTTATGCCTAACTTTTTCTCTTCCCCCTCCACGCTGCGTTTTCTTTGCCTCAGACGTCCCCCCACTCTCTCTCTCTCTCTCTAAATGTGTCTTTTTTGAGTCTGATTTTTTTTTTTTCAATTTTGAGTTTTTCCTGACCATATTTTTCTCTTCTACATTTTTTTTTTTGCTTTCTACACTGCGTTTTCTTCGACTCTATTTTTTTTTTTTTTTACATTTTTTCTCATCTAAGCATCTTTCATTAACTTTTTTTTTTTTTTTTGTGAGACGGCCCCACCTTTCTACACCTAAGTTTATTATTTTTCTAGTATTTTTTATTCGTTTCTCATTTTTTTTTTTCTCAAGTCATCAGTACAAGCGATTCTGAAAATTTTTACCCAGACTTTTTTCAACTTTTGGCCTTTTTTAATTATTTGGTGTACTGTTTTTATTTATTTTTTTATTTTTTGAGGCCCTCCAGACTTCCGTTTCTTAATTTCCAAAACTGATTCCTCTGCCTAAGTCAATTTTTTAATATATTTTCCTGGACTGATTTTTTCCTTCGTAATTTCGTGGTCGCGTTTATTTTTGCACTTCTGCCAGATGATTTTATTCAGCTGAGAGTCATAGAAACCTGAGTGTGTTAATAT
The DNA here is from genome assembly GCF_032717465.1 of Coenobita brevimanus. Taxonomy (NCBI): domain Eukaryota; kingdom Metazoa; phylum Arthropoda; class Malacostraca; order Decapoda; family Coenobitidae; genus Coenobita; species Coenobita brevimanus. The sequence goes on along the minus strand of NC_136999.1, from coordinate 2,001,927 downwards.
CCTTTATTTTTATTTTCTTTACTTTTTTCTCACATGCCGCCAGTCTCATCCCGAAACGCCTATTATTTTCCAACTTATTTTTTTTTTTTCGATTCTCAGCCTTTTTTTTTTTTTTTGTCGATTTTTCTTTTTCTCACATGCCGCCAGTCTTATTCCCAAATGCCTATTTTTTTCCCTACTTTTTTTTTTTCGATTTTCGCTTGTTTTCATCGATCTGTTTTTCTACCTCATATGCCGCCACTCTCATCCCTAACAACAATATATTCTACTTATTTTTTTTTCGATTCTCTGCTTTTTTCTTTTCTGACTTTTTTTTTTTCCTCACACGCCGACAGTCTCTTCCCCAAACACCCATTTTTCTCCTACTTATTTTTTTTCGATTTTCGGATTTGTTTTTTTCTCTCTTATTTTTTCCTCACATACCGACAGTGTCATCCCCAAACATCTACTTTTTCTAATTATTTTTTTTTTTCGGGTCTCACCTTTTCCTTTTTTTTTCCTCTCTTTTTCCTCGTCATTTTCATCCCCAAACGCCCGTCTTCATTTTTTTTTTTTTACTTTTTCTTTCCTCACATGCCGCTAGTCTCATCCCCAAACGCCTATTATTTTCCTACTTATTTTTTTTTCGAGTAAGCTTTTCTCTTTATTTCTTTTATTTTTTCTGTTTTTTCGAGTTTCGGTTTTTCTTTTTTTATTTATTCATTTTATTATTTTTCCAAGTATTTTGCCACATCAGCATTCCTTTTTTAATTTTATTTTGTCGTCATTTTGGGTTTGTCAGCTTTCCTTATTTTATTTTATTGATTTATTTATTTTTTACATTTTGGGTCTGTTTTTCTCCTAGGCGCATCAGGAGATCTGGTATATACATTTCTCAGGACGGTTTTCTTTTCTTTTTCTTTTTTTTCTACGAGGCCCAAGCTATTCTGTGCCTCCTGGGAAAAAGATGAGGTTCGCCGACTCCAGCCACGATCTTTAAAAAAAAAAAAAAAAAAAAAAAAAAAAATCCGCGTCATGTTTCCCACAGATTAAAGTTTGTGAGTTTACGAAAAAAAAATATATATATGGATTTTGAAATGAGCAGAAAAAATGTATGAAGTTTTTATGGATCTCTTGCGATTTGAAATAAAAATAAAAATAATGTGATTTTAGAATGACCAGAAAAATGTATCAGGTTTTACTGCATCTTTTTTACTTCAGAAATAATGTATCAGGTTTGTATGCATCGTTTTTTATTTGTATATAAAAAAGTAAACATTAGAGTCTGATATCAACATAAACATGTGTCTGGCTCCAAATATACTTCATGTAACTTTGTGCCACTCAAAATTAAACACGATATGCACTAAAAAAAAAAAAAAAAAAAAAAAGTAGATAAAAAAAATATTTGTATATATATTAATTTAACGAATGAAGGAAAGGAAGGAAGGAAGTTGTATAGAAACATGAAAAAAATCTGAGTTTTTAAATAATACCCGTATTTAGTACAGGAATCGATCAGGAAAAAGTAGGGCTGAAAATGTGGAGTAAAAACACATCAGCGAAAGCGAAAAAAAAAAAAAAAAAAAAAAAACTCTACCCTTCTCACTCTAACTTGGCCCAAAACTGACATCTCTATCTTCAAGGCTGAGCCGTAACAATGGCTTAACGTTAGAATATAATGCTAGTCACGAAGAAGTGCTGTGAGGAGGAGGTAGAGCTGTAGTGTTGAATTTTAATGCCACTGACCCTTGGTGAAATATGCCTCAATGGGACAAACATTTAGGCCAGGTTATTGTGAATGACCGATAGTTTCTTAAATATTAGTACACCTGTCATACGGTATTAGTGCACCTGTCATACGATACCAGTGCACCTGTATACGGTATCAGTGCACGTGTCATACGGTATTAGTGCACCTGTCATACGGTATTAGTACACCTGTCATACGGTATTAGTGCACCTGTCATACGATACCAGTGCACCTGTATACGGTATCAGTGCACCTGTCATACGGTATTAGTGCACCTGTATACGGTATTAATGCACCTGTCATACGGTATTAGTACACCTGTAATACGGTATTTGTGCACCTGTCATACGGAAATTTGCAAGGATATCAAAAATGCATAATGTAGGCAATCGATGAGATGAATGAATATTAGTGGATTTCAGAAAAAAAGATGCATTTTTTTTTTTTCTTTTTTAAGAACATGGTGCTCGAAATGATACTCGTGATGTATGGGAAAATGAGTCGGGATATTTATACTCGAAAAATGTGAGGTATGAATATAAGACGATGAAAATGAAAGAAAAATGAAAGATGTACATTGATAAAAGGAAAATGAAAGATGCAGACTGATAAAAAAAAATGAAAGATGCAGATTAATAAAAGAAAAATGAAAGATGTTGACTGACAAAAGAAAAATGAAAGATGTAGACTGACAAAAGAAAAATGAAAGATGTGGATTAAAAAATGAAAAACGAAAAATGTAGATTAATAAAAGAAAAATGAAAGATGCAGGTTAATAATTAAATAAAAGAAAATAATAGCAGCAATAATAAAAACAACAACACGAGAAAAACATGAAGTCAAAATTTATCTCCCCTCTGTCTCTCCTGAAAAAAAAAAGAAACAAAGAAAAAAAACTCGAGCCTCTGCGCCACAATCTTCAACTATACGGTCGCCAGAAGCTTCCGTGGCAGATTCTCGGCGGTGAACGTCAGTAGGTTGGCGAGAAAAATATTTAGATTTTGAATGTCGCGGATAAAAAGTGTGGGTTTTGAAACAGTGCTTATGATTTTTTTTTTTTTTTTTTACTGTGGCGAGGGTAAGAGATTTCCTTTTCTTTATTTTATTTTTATTTTTCAAGTGCAAAAGATTTTTTTTTTTTTTAGGGGAAGGCTTCAAATACTTCATATTCGTACAAAACTTCACATACAATAATTATACATTGTACGAAACTACGAATACGGATGCAAATTGAAAAAAAGGTAACCAAAATAAACAATGTAATTCTTGTTTTATGTACGAAACATAAAAATATTAAATCAACTGATACGAAATAAAAAACCGTAACGAAGACAAACACATTGTAATTATCGTTATTTTTACGAAACTCACGAATATCAAAGCTACTGCAAAGAAATAAAAGCGTAATTTCGTAACGTTCATATTAAAGTTGTTGGTAGAAATATTTTGCCAACACTCCTGCCGCTGCCAACATTTATTTTTATCTCTGAAACACTCCTCGTACGGATGGGGTTACGTACTGTCGTAGGTGAAGGAAGCTCCCTAACACCACATCCTATGCGATTTATTTACTTTTTTTTTTTATTACACCTTACTGTTCTCTTCTGCTCACTCTACACCTTTTCCTAGTGATCTCTCTACACCTTTTCCTAAGCGATTTATTTTGTTTATTACACCTTACTGTCCTCTTCTGCGCCCTCTACACCTTTTCCTGAGCGATTTGTTTATTACACCTTAACTGTCCTCTTCTGCTCCCTCTACACCTTTTCCTAGTCGATTTATTTTGTTTATTACACCTTGCTGTCCTATTCTGCTCCCTTTACACGTTTCTCTAAGCGATTTATTTTATTACACTTTACTGTCCTCTTCTGCTCCCTATTACCTTTTCGTAAGTAATTTATTTGGCTTATTACACCTTACTGTCCTCTTCTGCTCCCTCAACACCTTTTCCTAAGCGATTCATTTTGTTTATTACAGCTTACTGTCCTCTTCAGCTCTCTCTACACCTATTCCTAGGCAATTTATTTTGTTTATTACACCTTAATGTCCTCTTCTCTGTTACATAAATCCTTGCAATATCGCTATATTCTGCATATATAGCGCGAAAAACAATATTAACCAGCCATACCATAAAGTAAATAACTAAGGAAGAGGTGTTAGGGAGAATAACCAGCCGTATCCAAAAATAAGTACTAACGAAGAGGTGTTAGGAAAATTGCAGTGATTGTAGTCGTGAAAATCGCTGGTGTGACGAAATGGAAAGTGTTGTTGTTATTATTATTACTATTATTATTATTATTATTATTATTATTATTATTATTACTACTTGGTGGGGGAGGGCTGGGGCGAAAGTACTAATTATGGTTTGTGCGAGACCTGAACAAAATCGTCTGGTGGCAATTTAAAAAAAAAATCTTTATATCTACACCCATTTCATGTATTTGTGTGTGTGTGTGTGTGTGTGTGTGTGTGTGTGTGTGTGTGTGTGTGTGTGTGTGTGTGTGTGTGTGTGTGTGTGTGTGTGTGTGTGTGTGTGTGTATTTTCCTTCAGCTTCATTAAATCACTGACTTTTGCCTAAATGGTGAAATGAAAATGTTAATGGAGAGTCTAGAGATTTTTTCCCCTGTCTTCATGGGGACAAGGAAGGCCGGATGTATTCCCCCCCCCCCCGCAGTTCGAAAAATCTATTAAGCCTAAAAAAAAAAATTATCTGCTGGTATGAAAAATGAAACATAGAGCTTAATCCTCAGGCATATGAATAGACACATATAGAGATAGACACATAGATAGATAGACAGATAGATAATGACAGACATAGACAGATATATAGACATAAAGATATAGACAAACAGACAGACAGATAAAGATACAGAGAGATAGATAGATAGATAAAGACAGACAGATAGACACAGTACAGAAAGACCAAAGCATCAAAAACCCCACTATCACAATTTGTTCCAAAACTGAATAGTATAATGTAGTAGTGGTCTGACAAATGAATAAATATACGTACTGACAGACAGACAGACAGATAAACAGATACATTAGATAGATAAATAGATACAGAGATACAGACAGATAGATCGGAACCACAGCACAAAGCAAACCAGATCAAACACACTACTATTAAAGCTCTGATAGGTAAATAGATGGACAGACAGACAGACAGAGAAATAGATAGACAGATATATAGATAGATAGACGGACAGACAGACAGACGGATACACAGACAGAGAGACAGATAGGCAGATAGACACCACAACACACGGCAAACCAAAACTAATACTCCAATTTCACGAAACTGGCCTCCACGAAATTCCACCCAGACCTTCAAAATTAACAATGAATTTATACCGGAAGGAGCGTAAAATGTGGCCCATCCATCATTCACTCACCTGTGCGTTAATTACCTATGGCGATTAATGAAGGAAATAGTTATGCATTAATTCACACACAGACCCGACGTTGTAAAGTTCATTGGAGGAAGGATTATGTGCTTGTTTTGGATTTTTTTTTTTTTTTTCAATTCTAGCTTCTCGGATTTTTTTTGGGGGGGTTGTTACTAATTTTGATTTTATTCAGATTTTTTTTTTATATGTTTATTTTGGCTTTTCGAATTTTTGTTTTTGTTTTTCTTCGGATTTTTTTTTTTTTTGGTGTTTATTCCGGTTTTTCTTCGGATTTTTTCAGGTGTTAATTTTGGTTTTTCTTCGATTTTTTTTTGGTATTTATTTTGGTTTTTCTTCGGAATTTTGTTGGTTTATTTTGGCTTTTCATCGGATTTTTTTTGGTGTTCATTTTATTTTTTCTTAGGATTTTTTTGGTTTATTTAGGCTTTTATTCGGATTTTTTGGTGTTTATTTTGGTTTTTCTTCGGGGATTTTTTTTTGCTTCGTCTTTTTTTCTTGCTGTTTGTTTTCTCTCCTGATTTTTTTTTAATGTTTATTTTGGCTTTTCTTCGATTTCTTTTTTTTGGGGGGGAGATGTTTATTTTGGCTTTATTTCGAATTTTTTAAGACATGCATTTTGGCTTTTCTTCGGATTTTTTTGTATGTCTATTTTGGATTTTCTTCGATTTTTTTTTTCCGTAGGACGGGTGAATAGATGTTTATTTGGGTTTACCAGATTTTTTAAATTGTTTATTTTGACCTTCTCGGGATTTTTTTTTTTTTGGTTTTTCTTCCAGTTTGTTTTTCACTGTGGTGGATTTATTATTATTGTTATTATTAGCCACCCAAATGACAAAAAAGGCATTATCAATATCTTCAACACTGTTATTTGCTTGATCGTGAAACTAAATTCCTTCCCAATAATAATAATAATAATATTAATAATAATAATAATAATGGGCTTCGCCTTACCTGTACAAACTCATCACCTGTCAATCAGAACGACGTCAAAATCTCTCTCTCTCTCTCTCTCTCTCTCTCTCTCTGATGGATACTGGAGTGATTTGGCCATTTCCGATACTGATTTTCACCTGAATTACCTATCTTTCATAATTCTACTTTCTCTGACGAGCTTAACAGGCCTAGTCAGTGAGACGAGTGAAATAAGCAAGCTATTTATGTCATTAACCTTTCTAGAGTATTATGGAAAACTTGAAGGAAATACTGAAGATCTAAAGTCATTCAAGGCGAAGGAGTTGCCTGATAAAATGACCTAAATATCCAGTAGTGCCAATGACCTCATAAAAGCAAGGACCTGGCACCTCTCCAAGCAAATGAAGAGATGTAAGCAAAGAAAATTAATCAAGTGTCGGAGAAAACCAAACAAGAAAAAAAATATCTGAAGCCTGAGAAACATAATACTTCAACTGCAATAATTTTGGACCTGTAACCAAACCATTCCTGTAAAAAAAAAAAAAAAAAAAAAAAAAAAAAAATACGCTTCACTGAAATGACTGATACACAAACCACCTTGAAATCTGGGAAATCTTCAGCGATGGCGCCTGTCAATTCAATGGAAAAAAAAGGAAAAAAAAAAATCAAATTCTCCAAGAAAGATAAATTTGAGTGGCGGCGGTGACTCCTGCGGAAAAAAATGATCCACCTGCTTCACTGTCCTGTTCAATGTTGAGATCTATTCAAAGCAGAGGTCAATTCAAAGCAGAGGTCAATTCAAAGCAGAGGTCAATTCAAAGCAGAGGTCTACTCAAAGCAGAGGTCTACTCAAAGCAGAGGTCTATTCAAAGCAGAGGTCTTTTCAAAGCAGAGGTCTATTATTACTCTGAGCCAACCTTCAAAAATGATACAACCCAAAGAATTCTCAACCAATCAACCAACCATTCTCGCATATTTAGCGTGTGTGACAGAAATGACAGATGGAGACACTGAGGTAAAAGGAGAAAAGAGGAACGTAAATTTGCCGATCTTACAGGAACGATAGGAACGTGTCGGTCGGAGGGGAGGGAACGCAAAAATCCACCAACCCAAACTCTCCACGAAAGACTATAACAATTTAGGAAGGCGATGGTGGAGGAGGGGGGAGGAGGGGGATGTCTCTGGTCTCTCTCTCTCTCTCACTCTCTCTCAGACGATGAATGTTATATGTGACCAAATCGCCCTATGAATAGTGAAGGAGGTCGACGTGTTTACGACTTGAATTATTCTCCTGGCGCTCCATAATGCACGTCCCTATGAGAGGCCTGGCGATATCCGTGTTAAATATCGAAGGAGGCTGGACGGGTTGTGGGTGAGGCGGGGTATAGAGCAAAGAGGGAGGGAAGAGGAAGGAGGGAGTGAGGAAGGAAGAGGAAGGGGGGAAAAGAAGGGACGTGAGGAAAGGGGAAGTGGGATATAGGGGAAGGGAAGGCAGAGGAAGGGGGAAGAGAAGGAAGAGAAAGATGGGAGGGAGGAAAGAGGAAGGAAGGAGGGAGGAAAGAGGAATGAGTGGGGAAGGAAGAGGAAGGGGAGAGAGGGGTAAGGGGAAAAGGGAGGGAAGTGAGGAAAGGGGGAGAGGGATATGGGGGAAGGGAAGGAAGTGGAAGGGGAGAGAGTGATATGGGGGAAGGGAAGGAAGTGGAAGGGGAGAGAGGGATATGGGGGAAGGGAAGAAAGAGGAAGAGGGAGAGGGGTGTGGGGAGGAGGGAAGGACGTGAGGAAAGGGCATGGGTGAGGAGGGGAAGCTCCAGGGGGGGGGGAGAGAGGAGATATGGGGGGACGGAGGAAAAGAGGAAGGAAGAGGTGGGGGGAGAAGGAAGGAATGAGAGGGGAGGGAGGGAGAGGAAGAGGGGATAAGAGACGCATATGGAGGGGGAAAGAAGGGGGAGGGGGACGAAAGAGGGGGGGAGAAGGGGTGAAACTGGGAGGGAGAGGGAGAAGGGCGGGACAAAGAAGAGGGAAGAGGAGAAAAAGAAGAGGGAAGGAGATACGAGGAGGGAGGAAAGAAAAGGAGAGGGAGGGGGGGAGAGAAGTGGCCACGCCCTTTTTACGCCTCCTACCCCAACCAGATTCCTCCATTCTCTCTCTCTCTTTCTCTCTCTCTTTCTCTCTCTCTCTCTCTCTCTCTCTCTCTCTCTCTAGGACGTCATGGCGGAGTCAAAGGATTCTAGGCTTAAGAAGACTCAATTTCTGATAAACACGGTAACTTTTGGCGTCTGAGTGTAATTTCACGCAAAACAGCTTCAGATGGGAATAAAGCGCGCCAAAATACGAAAAAACACGCTAAAATACGAAAGAATAACGCCAAAAATAAAAACGCCAAAATACGACAAACGCCAAAATACGAAAAAATTTAATATAATACTAAAAACGCCAAAACACGAAAAGCGCCAAAATACGAAACACGCCGAATAAAAGGGCAGAACACGAAACGCCAAAAATAAGAAGAAACCCCCAAATTCGATGAAACGCCACTATACGATACGCCAAAAATAAGAAAAAAAACGCCAATAAGAAACTCGCCAAAAAATAAGAAAACACACCAATATACAAACACGCCAAAATACTAAAAACGCCAATATACGAAACTCGCCAAGAATAAGAAAAACGCCAATATAGAAACGCAAAAAAAAACAAACAAAAAAAACGCCAAAACAGGTTATCATGTGTGAAAATATCTTAAACTACACTTATATTAAACCAGAATTATAATACCCTCAACCTTAACACCTTCTCTCTCTCTCTCTCTCTCTCTCACTCTCTCTCTCTCTCATTTTCACCATACATGCAGATCTTTTCCTGAGCAACATGTACCTCCCTTTCTGAATACCCACACCTCCCCTATCCTCCCCCTCCACTCCTCAGGTCTGTCTCCCCCTCCCCCCTCCCCTAGATCTGCTCCCCACTCCCCCCTTCCTCCTCCCCTTCTCCCCCTACACAGTGCTTTCCAATCTTGTTCTTTCTCCCTTCTTCACCCCAACCTCTCTACATGTCCAGCTCTTTCTCTATTCAGCCATTTGCTTCACCTCCTTCCCCTCATCTCCCCTCTCCAACTTTTTTTATTCTCTCTCTCTCTCTCTCTCTCTCTACGCCTGCTCCTTTCACCCTTTTGCCTTACCTCTCATTCCCCTCCTCCTTTCCTCCTCCTCCGTGGCCTTGTTCTCTCTCTCTCTCTCTCTCTCTCTTACGCCTGCTCCTTTCACCTTTTGCATTGGCTTCCCCCTCCCATTCTCTCTTACCCCTCTTCCTCATTGCCCCCTGTCTATTCTGCCCCCTTTCTCTCTCTCTCTCTCTCTCTCTCTCTCTCTCTCTTTCACCTCCCGTAATACCTCTGTCCCTTCCACTGTCCTTCTATTTCTAACACACCCTTACCCACCTCTCTCTCTCTCTCTCTCTCTCATAATATCTCTATCTCTTCCACTTTCCTTCCACTTCTAATACACCCTTACCCACGTCTCTCTCTCCCTCTGTCTCTCTCTCTCTCTCTCGTCCCCTACACCCAATCCCATTTTCCATTCTCGCTCTTTCGCCTCTCGTTCCCCACAACACAAACATTTCCTGCATTATCGATTAACCTCAATTCCAATCCCTTGATGCATTTTTCGGCCTTCTCGCTGCCAATTTGTCCCCCAGCTTAATAATTCCACTCTGTTGGGTTAATTGTAGCCGCAGAGTCGGGGATAATATTTGGTGTGTGTGTGTGTGTGTGTGTGTGTGTGTGTGTGTGTGTGTGTGTGTGTGTGTGTGTGTGTGTGTGTGTGTGTGTGTGTGTGTGTGTGTGTCCTTTTTTTATATAGACATAGACTTCAATAACACACACACACACACACACACACACACACACACACACACACACACACACACACACACACACACCTCAAGAATTACTTATTATTCTCAAGATGGCAAACCAGATCTCAAGACTTATTCCTTAACATTTTCAAGTAACAACTCAGACACACTCGAAGACATGGTTTCTGTTTCCGAGTGAGAGATAAGAAGAGATTAGAAATTATGTTAGAGAGAGAGAGAGAGAGAGAGAGAGAGAAACTGTTGACGGAGGAAACACTTACAGTCAGCCAGTCAGCCTGATGGTTAACCGGACCAACTAATTATTCGAAACCTCCAAAGAAGATAGATAGAGATAGATAGATAGATGGATCGATGGATGAGTATAGGTGGATGGAGAGAGAGAGATAAGACATTGGACAGGCACAAAGACAGACAGACATAATTACAGACAGGCAGTTAGACAAAGATAAAAAGACACACGAAAAGGTAATTACAGGTAGACAGAAAGGTGGGCTGATAAACAGAGATAAAGACAATAGATAGACAGATAGATACACAGATAATAGGTAGATACAGGCCAATAGATAGACAGATAGACAGACAGTTAAAGTACCCTACCTGTCAGCATCATCCCACAAAGCCTGACAGTCGCCTCCCCTGTCATGAATATTAGACAGGGTGACCAAAAAATAAGAATATGGTAATGGGCGGGGACAGGGGGCACCACAGTATGCCTAGGGGACTCACCTCTCTCTCTCTCTCTCTCTCTCTCAACACAGGGTACACCACATGAGTCTCCCTCTCTCTCCCTTTTCCATCTCTCTACTCTTAAATTCTTCCTCCTGACTTCCCCTTTCCCCTTCTCTTTCTTCCCTCCCCACTTTCCTCCCTTACTCCTGTTCCACTCCCCTTTCTTCTCTCTTCACTTCTCCCCTCCTCTTTTCTTCCTCTTCCTTCCCCTCTCTCCCCTATACCCCTTCCTCTGTCTCAAAATCTCAGGGCAGGCTACCTCTTTTCCCCTCCGATTTTCTGGGTGCCCATCTCTCCTTCTCCAGTTTCCCCTTACCTATCATTCCCCTACCCATCCCCCCCCTCACTTCCCCTCTTCAAGTCCCCTTTCCCCCTATCTATCACTCTTCGCCCAAGTTCCCCCTCCCTTCCCCTAAGCAGTCCCCCTTTTGAGTCCCCCCCTTTACCATTTTCCCGACCTCTGTTCTTCCCTACCTAACTGTCCCCTCCCCAAACCTTCAACTTTTCCCCTCCCCTCTTCTTTTCCCCTCCCCCTCCGCTTTTCCCCTCTCCTTCCTCACCATTTCTTCCTCTCCATTTACCCTCCCCCTACTCATTTTTCCCTCCTTTCCTTGCCCGTCCTTTACTCCCAACCATTCTCTCCATCACTCCCTCTCTCCTGTTCCTCTCCCCTCCTCTAAGTACCCTCTCTTCCCTGTTGCCTCTCTCTCCCTCCCCTCTCTAACTCCCCACCCCTCCCCTCTCTAAACCCCTCCCCCACCCCTCCCCTCCCACATTAACGTATTGTCTCTGGGGGTAACTTGTCTATGTTTTTGGTTCTTTATCATAACACTTTTAAAACGCATAATTAGGACAAGGACGGTGGGGCGAACTGACCAATTAAGCACATGATTGCACACCCCCACCTCCCCCCCACCAAACCCCCACTAAACCCCCAGCCCCTCTCTTTAGTCTCCTGCCTTTCTGTGTCCCCCCTACACCCCTACAGCCCCCACTAAAACCCCCCTCCTCTTGCCCCCACCCCCTGCCCTTAGTTTCCTACCTCCCTGTGCCTCCCCCTTACTCCTCTGCAGTCCCCCCACTAAAACCCCCCCTCCCCGCAGCATCCCACCCCTCTCTCAAACCCCCCTTCCTTCCCTATACATCCCTTTGTGACCTTCCCTACCTGTCCAAGCTCCCTTTAAAACGCCCTTTATCCCCTCCCCCTCTCACAGCCCCTACAAATTCCCCCTCCCCTTAGTCCCCTCTACATCCCCTGCAACCCCCTTATTCCCCTACCCCCCAAAACACTCCCCTCCCTCACCCCTTCTCTCTTCTACAACGCCCCTCTCCCCATATCCTCCTCTTCCCTTTCCAACCTCCCCCTGCTCCTTCCCCCTTCCTTCTACCACTCCCTTCTCCCTCTCCCCCTTGCCCCTTCCCTCTACCACTCTCCCCCTCTCCCTCTCCCCCTGTTTTGGTAATTACAGAGACAACACGTGATCATTTACAGAGCAATTAGTGATCTCGTGTTTACCTGAAGTTTTACGGTGGTTTGCGAAGGTGTGGACATCAACTCTATCTCTCTCCCATTAGCACTCTCATTTTTTTTAATCACCAGTGCTGTTATCATTAGCCTTATCACCAGCGTCATTAGACTGGAATACTTAGATTGGCATAATTATCTGTCACTGTCATCATCATTAACATAACTCACTCATCATAATTATAACTCGTATCGTCATTATCATCATCAAGGCTATTTCCATCGTCTTTATCATCATTTATCATCAATATTATATCCGACGTCATCATTATCATCATCACTACTTCCGTCATCATCATCATCATCATCATTATAAATCCCAGTGTTAATGTGGTGGGTATGAATATAAACAGGAAAACCAAAATCCAAAAACATACATTCCCCCCAAAAAAATGGACTAAATATTCACTCATTCTTCATTCATCCATCAAAACACACACACACACACACACACACACACACACACACACACACACACACACACACTATCTTCCACTCTTACACACTCAAGCAACCCTCACGTCCTATACCCACCCTTCCACACATGCCAACCTTCTTAATCACACTCACATTAACTACAGCCCTTCTACAAACACCCTCTCCTTCCACCTAAGCCAGATTCTTACACACTCATGCCACTCTTACCATCTACACCCCCTTGCACACTTTCTCACACACTCATGCAACCTCTAACCCCTCTACACACCCCCTCCTACTTCCTGTCTTACAATTCTACACACCCTTCTACATCACGACTTCTTACACACTCACACACACACACCCCACTTCTACGATCCCACCCTTGCCTCCCCCACACTCCTACACCTCCCTAAACATCTCCTACATCCTCCCACACCCCTGGTACTCTGCCTACACTCCATCATGATAATTTTGGTGGTGTGGGGGAAGGTGTGTCTCTTGAGGCAGGTGGACAGGGGCTACAGAAGGCAGGTGACTCTAGTGGCTCTCTCATGCAACCTCCTTCAGATCATTTTAATTATTCTCCGTCTTTGTAGTCTCCTGTGAACTCCCCCACCTCTCTCAAGGAGCCTTCCCCCCTTAATGTAGTTCTTCTTCCCCCCGTCTACTCTTCTTCGAATATTCTTTCCTCCCTGCTCTCCCAAAGTCTTCATTCCCTCCTTCCTTCCTTCCCTCCCTTCTCTGTTGTTCTTCCCTCCTTGATCTATCCTTTCCTCCTTTCCTTCCTTCCCCCCCCCTCCTTCTCACACAACCGTCTTTCTTCCCCGCTCTCACAAACTTTCATTCCTCATTCCTTTTTTTTTTCTCTCCCTTTTTCTCACCGATATCCTAACTCCCCCCCCCCCTCAAACTCACCGCTCTTTCTTCTCCCTTTTCTTCCCCTTCCTTCCTCCCCCTCTCCTCCCGCCTCCTCCCCACCCTCATCTTCCATGGCTTCGTAACTCTCTCCTTCCCTCCTTTCCTTCTAGATTTCCTAACTCTCCCCCCCCCTACCTCTTCATTTCCTCTCAGCCTGTCCCTCCCCTCCGCCCTCCCCACCAATTCTCTCTCTCTCTCTCTCTCTCTCTCTCTCTCTCTCTCTCTCTCTCTCTCTCAGTAGAAAGGGGGGGCCTCTCACTAATGCATGACCTCATTTGACCTCGACACCCCGCCCCATTAAGGATGACCCTCACGTGACCCCAGGTAACTCAACCCCATCAGGTAAAGGTCACCGCTAAGAGGTCACTGAGCGGTAATTAGGGAGAGGGTATTTATGGCCAGTTAATAATAATCATCATCATTATCCTACCTCTATTCTCATTAATATGGGAGTAGGGTTAAGTATGTGTCATTAATGCTAAAAAATATTAATAAAATCATCATCATCATTATCCCAATTTTACTCGTCTGTCTGTCTGTCTGTCTGTCTCTGTCTGTCTGTCTGTCTCTCTCTCTCTCTCTCTCTCTCTCTCTCTCTCTCTCTCTCTCTCTACTGAAAACGGAGACCGGAACGTGGAAAATGACTTTAAAAAAATATAATAAAAAGGAACAGGGTGTCACTGAAAAAAAAAAAAAAGCTACATAGAGAAGAAAAAAGGATATGAAAAAAACAGAAGGAAGTACAGAGTGTCACAGAAAGCAGTAACAGAGACGAAAAAGACCATGACGAAGCAGAACAAAGAACAGGGTGTCACAAAAAAAGAGAAGGAAACGGGACACACACACACAAAAAAAAAGGATGAACAGGGTGTCACAAAAAAACAAAAACAGATACGATAAGGACCATGACAGCAGAACGAAGAACAGGGTGTCACAAAAAAAACGAAAACAGAGAAGAAAAAGCTATTGAGAAAAAGAACAAATAAACAGGGTGTCACAGAAGGCGACAACAGATGAAAAAGTTGAACAAGGAAAAAATTGCCACGATGGAACGACATACACCACAAAAAGCGACAAAAACAATGATTCATGGACACTGGAAACGACATGAGAGCAGATAACGACCAGGAAAGACGACAGGAAATTAGAAGGATGCCAAGGAGTAAAAAGAGGCCAAGAAAAACGACACCAGAAGGAACGACGTGCCACAGAACGCGACGACAAAGAGCGACACGCCACCGGAAAGCGACAGGAGAACAGAAAAAAGACCAAGGAAAGGACAACACAAAGAACGACAGGTCACAGAAAGCAACAAGAGACTGAAAAAAAAAGGCTAAGAAAAACGACAAGCGGAAGAACGACGTGCCACAAAAAGCGACAAAATATTACAAAAGAGCCAAAAAAAAAAATAAACACACACACACACACACACACACACACACAGGGAGCGACGTCCACAGGAAGCGACAGCACGACGGGACGACATCGGATAGCGGCCCCGTGTCTCTGTCCGGCTCTTCCCCGCTCGCCACCTCCCCAGCTAAAAATTCTCCTGCAGCTGCCTAGGTCCATGGGCTATTGAGCACTGTGAAAGCGTTAGTGTTCAGGCGACAGGGGTGCTCAGGCTGGCTTCCTCTCTGCTCCCTGTCTCTCAGTTTTATCTCGGCTTTGCATGTGCGCTGTCTCTCATTCTCCTACTCTCTTCCGCTGTTCCTGTCTCTCTCTTATTCTCTCTCTTTTGGTCTCTTACTTTTTTTCTTTCTCTCCATGTAGACTGTCCTACCCACTCTTGTATCTCACTTCATACACACTATCTCTCTCTCTCTCTCTCTCTCTCTCTCTCCATCACCCCCTTAAAAAATACACCTCCTCCCCCCCAAATTTTTTTTTTTTTTCCAGGGAGCTAAAAACTACCTATGAAAGGCTTTACAAATTTCACCGCTGCCATCGCCATACTGTCTCTTCCTTCACCTCTCCCTCCCTCTCTCCCTTTGCCTCTCCCTCCCTCTCTCCTTCTCTCCCTTCGCCTCTCCCTCTCTCTTTCCCTCTCTCCCTTTGCCTCTTCCTCCCTCTCTTCCTGTCTCCCCCTTCGCCTTTCTCCTCCCTCCTCGTCTCTCTCTACTTATTTCCCACCATCCCTTCTCCCCCATTTCTCTTTATATCCTCTTCCTCCTTCCCTCCATCCCTACCTCCTTCCCAGTCTCTCCCTACTTCCCTCCATCCCAGCACACAGTCCCTCACCCTCTCCTTCCCCCTCTCCTTTCCTCCCTCTCTCCCTTCATCCATCACTCACACTCCCTCAAAAATCACCGTCCCTCCCCACAGATTTTTACACACACACACACACACACACACACACACACGGAAAACCAGCTATGGACGGCTTTAGACATTTCAGCAGTGCACCTCCATAAAAACATTTCTTTCTTTGTGACAGGACCTCCACCGCCTCCACCGCTCTGCCTCCGCTGGGATTCCATATTTCACGGAGACAGAGGGCTTTGGGGGCAGAGGACGTCGCCAAAGTGTTTTTGGTCTGGTACCTGTTGTGTTGCACTCGCCGCTGCATGACGGTCCGGAACATGCGAGAGTACCTGGCTTGCATGGAAAAGTTGATGGACGGCACAGAAGCTCAGGTACTTTATGATGATTGCAAAGAGGTCCTGCAACAGTGGATTAGGTCTTGCAATAGTGGATTAGGTCTTGCAACAGTGGATTAGGTCTTGCAACAGTGGATTAGGTCTTGCAACAGTGGACAAGACTGCTTAGAAACTCCTCCCAGCTCATGACTGTGACTCGAAGACCATGAAATTTTTACCTAGATGGGACAGGAACTCATGGTAGTATTGACAGGCCAGGCACTACTAATCATATTGCATACGGCCTCACGTGAGAGGTCCTGGACTGCATGGAAAAATAGTTAGACTACACAGACCCTCATGCATTCTATTGCGGATGAAAAGAGGTCACGCAATGGGAGACGAGAGGAACTGCTCCCATATTCCAAGGTGCTGCTCCCATTTTCCAAAGTAATGGGGGTTTGACATCCCTTCTTGTAAGTCGACTAAGCAACATCTGCCAGCGAGGATGGTTTGTCTGGGAGAAATAAACATGATAAATAAAAAAAATGTATTCTATATATGCAAACTAATGGATACAACCTTAGTGTGATAAACTCAGTATGTTGCCCATGCGATATGAACAACACACCTCCCACTGCAAGGTTTCTCTTTGCTTCGTTTCGTTTATAAAAGCTCCATCATGCTTGCAGGCGTCGGCCTTGGTCACCTAATGGCGGACTTCCATGCTGCTCTATCTCTGGCAGCCTTCCTATTCAATCCCTTATCGCTGAGGTCACAATGACCTCGTCCCAGGTCTTTTTCGGTCTGCCTCTCGCAACCCTACCCCAACGTTAACACTCCTCACTTTCTGCACCTAACTGTAATCCCCCATCCTCTCCACATGCCCAAACCATCTCAGTCTACCTCTCCTCATCACAACATCAATTCACTCCAGTCCCACCCTACCTCTTAACTCTTCCATCGTAAACCTAGCCCCCCCCCAAGCCTCACATTCAAGGTAGCTACAATAAAATGCAAAGAAGAATAATCGTAAATAAACAGACTCCCTCAATACAATCATATCTTTTATACGATACTCTTGCCATACCATCATATTCTTTATATGATATTTTTGCTATGCGATCATATCCTTTATAAGATGTTCTCGCTATATGACCACATCCTTTATATGATACTCTTGCTATACGATCATATTCTTTATACGATATTTTTGCTATACGATCATACCCTTTATACGATATTCTTGCTATACGATCATATCCTTTATACGATACTCTTGCTATACGATCATTTCCTTTATACGATACTCTTGCTATACGATCATATTCTTTATACGATACTCTTGCAGTCTCCCTACTCTCTCTAAAAATTAAATGATCCAGCGCAAAATCGTGAAAAGAAAAGACGTCTCACTTATCCAGCATCTCCAGTCTCGTCCCCAGTAATGGCTTCATCCCTTCGTCAAATGTCACAAGTCCACCTCTAAAGAATAAGTGAAAACCAGGAACAGAAATCTTTGAGACTGGTTAAAGGAAATACTCCGTGTCTCTTCATTGCTTAAATCTTTCTTTTTTTTTTGCCTAATACCACAGCTTCAACTACAATATTTATAAGTCCATCTATCTGTCTATCCATCCATCCATCTTTTGATCTATTCACCCATCTATGCCTATCTATATACCTACCTATCTATGAAAAGAATATATATTTATGGCATCAGATTAATTACACACACACACACACACACACACACAATGTCGATTTTTCACGCTGGCATCACCATCATCATCATCATCTTGTTTAGCAATAAAGACCATTTTTTTGGGTCGAATGTCGCTCAAGAACCACGAAAAAAAAAAAAATAATGGAAACGAGAAGAAAAGGCGAAAAATCAGAAAATCGCAAATACTGGGTTCCATCGTTTACCCAAATGTCACAGAATCAGGTAAAAAAAATATCACGGTGGTTACTTTTTTTTTTTTTTTCATTTTTTCGTGAATGTCACAGAACGAACTTGAGAAATATTTAAACCAAAATTTCTGAAAACACACAAGATTTTTTTTTTTTTTTAACGAAGATGAAGAAAGAAAAACAAATTAGGGGAAAAAATCCATACAGGTGTCCTTTCTGCATTAATACAAAAAATTATGTAACTTTTTTTTTTAATTTATGAAAGTTGCAGATTGCGAAAAACTAATTTGGGGAAGCAAGCACCAAGGCGAATCATTAAAAAGTATATAAAAATAAATAAATAAATAAATAAATAGGAACAGGAATTAAAGAGAATATAAGAAAATTGGTAGTAGAAAATATAATGTAAAGGAAGGTGCTCCATAAATATAACAACGATGACTGGGCAGTTAAAAATAATAAAAAAAAAGAATAATGAGAAAACGAACAGTAGTAAAAAAAAAAAAAATAAATAATAATAATAATAATAATAATAATAAAAATAATAATAATAATAATCATAATAAAGGGGTAGTCGGGTACTTACTCTCATACTCCAAACTCCAAGATGATGGGGTACTTTCCTGGAAAAAATAAAAAGAAACTATTAGAAAATGGAATACATGTCATCATCATAATCACCATCACCACCATCATCATCATCACCAGCACCATACTCCTCCTCCTCCTCCTCCTCTTCCCAGTCATCACTATCAGCTTCATCATCACCACCACTCAGCGGAGGGCAACGAGGATGGTGAAAGGGATGAAAGGAGAGGAATATATACTCTGACAGACTAAAGGAACTCAGACTCCCATCACTGGAATTTAGAAGGAGAAGGGCTAGTTTGCTGCAGACATTCAGGATGGTGAAGAAGGTGGATAAACTGGACGAGGAACACATCTTGGAATGGAGCAGCGAGGAAAGGACGAGAGGACATTCCTATAAGTTCCAAAAGAAACGCTGCAGGAGCTTTGTGAGGACAAGAGCGTTTAGCCAGAGGGTTGTTGAAGAGTGGAAGAGACGACCAGACACTGTGGTAGCCAGTGAGTCGGTCAATCAGTTCAAGAACCAGCTGGAAAAATGGATGAAGAAAGACCCACTACTGTATTTGGATTTTGAGGTTCCCCCCCCCCCCACCATTCGGCAAGCCTCGGCTTTCCACAGCACTGACAGACACACCAGACCCAGTGCTGTGTAACTCTTGGATGGTGAGTCATGGTGAGTCATTATCGTCCTCCTCCTCCTCTTTATCATCATCATCATCACTCTAGCCTTGCCCTAAAATCTTCGGGATCGACTAAACCATTTTTTTTTTAAATAAGGCTAACGACAGGCGAGTTCTCTCTCTCTCTCTCTCTCTCTCTCTCTCTCTCTCTCTCTCTCTCTCAAACAAACACACACACACACACACACACACACACACACACACACACACACACACACCAGCACCTTGCAATATTAGTACCACACCTGCCGTACCAGCCACAGGTGTGCGCGGTATTAATCAACGTTATGGCGTTATTTTGGAGGACATCTACACACCTGGTGGGAAGACATAAATAAATAAATAAAAAATAAATCAAATGAGGATCTGGTGCTTTTGTGAAGGGGTTGTAAAATCACACACACACACACACACACACACACACACACACACACACACATAAATACACCTATACCTACAAACACCGCCATGAAGAGCCTACTACACAAAATAAGTACAAGAGGAGGAGGAGGAGGAGGAGGAGGAGTATAAAAACCAACAGTGTAACAAGCTCCTATCGATTCCAACCCAACTTTCTCTAGGTCGCTCATTCCACAAAGCATGCCAACAAGACGGAGACCCCGCTGTGGGATGAATAATAGACGGGGGAAATTACACACCTGAGCCAGACTGGGGCTATCATTCCTACACCTGGTATCATCATCACCATCATCAAACCCCTGCAGAAGAAGACAATTGGAGAGGTGATAATGTGGGGCTCGATAAGGAAAGTGAGGAAGGTGAGGTGGGAAGGTGAGGGTTGAAAAGTGAAAGAGGATGAGTGGAGGAGGGAGAGAGACAGGGAGAGGGAAGGTGTAGGGAGGGAGAGGGGATAGGATGAGGGGGAGAGAGAGAGAGGGACAGGAGTGGAAGGGAGAAAGGTAACTATGAGTGATAAGGAGGAAGTGAGAGAGGAGTAAAAGTGAGTACAATGAGAGTGGGGAGGTAGAGAAGAGAGGGTGAGGGGAGAGGGGAGGGGAAAGGGTGAGGGGAGGGGTGGAAAGGGGAGGGGAGGGGAAGGGAGGCCTCTATGATTTCCACTGCCTTTACCCACTTCCTCGAGACAATAAGAGGGGACGAGAGGGGAAAATGTGACTGATAGAGAGGGGGAGGTTGAAGGGGTGAGGGGGGGGTTAGCTGGCAAAGTGAACCGAAAGGGGTGAAGGGGGAAGTGCTGGAAGGGTAGGACAGGGGCTGGAAGGGTTTGGCAAGATCTGGAAGGGTTTGGCAGGGTCTGGAAGGGTTTGACAGGGGGCTGAAAAGGTCTGACAGGGGCTGGAAGGGTCTGACAGGGGCTGGAAAGGGCTGGAAGGGGAGAGGAGCTGGTGAGAGCGGTGACAGTCAATGCTGGAATACCTGGAAGTTCATCGACGTGACTCCTCCTTTGAAATTTGGGACAGAAAAAAAGAAAGACAGGAAGGAAGAAAAAAGAAAGTGACAGAAAGACAACAGGAAAACGTAATATAGCTGTGTCAGAGAGAGAGAGAGAGAGAGAGAGAGAGAATTACCCGACAACTCAATCGTGCCCCACCTCTTACTCTCATGCTAAATTCATCACCTTGAGTCTCTCCACCCATCTCTTCCACTCTGTAATCCACCTCAACCCCGCACTGCCTCTTCCACATTTTGTCAGGATCCACAATCAGCATTTATTTAAGATTCAGAGGGATAGCACAACAACTCTCTCTCTCTCTCTAAAAGTTTGCTGGGGAAGCGAAATTAAGATTCTACCTTATTTGCGACAGGAGATGCAGTGTGTGTGACAGGATGGTGTTTTGGTGAGAGAGAGAGGGAGAGAGAGAGAGAGAGAGAGAGAGAGAGAGAGAGAGAGAGAATCAGAACAATGCATGCGGTAAGAAAAGAATGGGAAGTAAGGAGGACGAGGAGGAAGAAATTGAAGAAAGGATGCAACAACAGCTCTCGCTCAGCTAAAAATGATAAGGTCGAGCAAAAAAAGCTTCAAGACAGCTAGCGACAGGAAAAGCTAAGTGTGACGGGCTGACAGTTAGCTTTGGCATGAAGAAGTGAAAGGTGGAAGTGGAGAAGAGATGGAGTGAGAGGATGAGGCAAAAAGGAAGGAAGAAAGGTGGGGAAGGGGGGGAGGGGGTAGAATGAGGGAGAGAGGGGCAGGAACAGTGCTAAGAGACAGGGTGAGATTTGGTTTTTGCTGTCTAGGTAAAAATAAAAGATAGTGAAAGAGAGAGAGAGAGAGAGAGAGAGAGAGAGAGAGAGAGAGAGAGAGAGAGAGCAGACCATTACTCCAAACACTGACAAAAGGATGTTAAAAAGCTCCACCCACCGCCCTTCTCCCACCCATCTATCTTTCAAGGAGGGGGGGATGGGCGGGGGCGGGGGATAGTTTGATAGTTAGTGAGCCCATTTTCGGTCAGTAAGTCTAACAAGGGGTCTTCAGAGAGTAATTACCCCTGCATCTGTACGTGGACTGAGGCTGGGTTCAAACTGGGTCGGGGAGAGCATTTAAAATGGTGTTTTATTATTATTATTTTTTTTAATACTAGGGTAAGATGTTGGTGTACTGATGATTTTGTACTTCTCTCTCTCTCTCTCTCTCTCTCTCTCTCTTTCTCTCTCTACCCCCACCCAACCCCTTCCTAACCTAACCTAACCTCATCTCACCTCACCTTTCTTAACCCCACCTCACTCTGTCACTTCCAAATCCTCTCCTAACCCCCTCTAACCCCACCAAACCCCCTCTAACCCCACCAAACCCCCTTCTAACCCCACCAAATCCCTTCTAGCCCCACCAAATCCCTTGTAACCCCACCAAATCCCCCTCTAACCCCACCAAACCCCCTCTAATCTCACCAAACCCCCTTCTAACCCCACCAAACCCCCCTCTAACCCCACCAAACCCCCTCTAACCCCACCAAATCCCTTGTAACCCCACCAAACCCCCTTCTAACCCCACCAAACCCCCTTCTAACCCCACCAAACCCCCTCTAACCCCACCAAATCCCCTCTAACCCCACCAAATCCCTTCTAACCCCATCAAACCCCCTGCTAACCCCACCAAATCCCTTCTATCCACAGCCCAGCCCACTGTGATGAGGGCGGAAGGATGAATTATGCAGCATCTCGTGCGGGGCTCACGGGCGGGGTTGCCTAATTATCCGGTCGGGGGGACTGCCGGGGAGTTGGGAAGGAGGGGGAAGGGGGGAGGGAGAAGGGGAGGGGAGAAGGGAGAAGGGAAGGAGGAGCTGGGAAGGGTAGGTGGAATGGTGAGAAGGAAGATAAAAGAGATAAAAGGAAAGACAGTGAAGGAGGTAAGGGGAGGAAAGAAGACAGAAGGGGAGATGGAAAGGGGGGAAGGGAGAGAGAAGGGGGAGGGGGAGAAGGAGGAAGGGAGAGGGACAGGGGGAATATGGAAGGGAGGGGGGAGCTGGGAAGGGTAAGAGGGAGAATGAGAGGTAAGATAAAAGGAAAGTAGAAGAGGGGGTAAGGGAGGAAGGAGGGGAGAAGGGGGAGATGAGGAACGGGGAGGAAAGAAGAGGTTGGTGGCTGGGGAGGAAGCGGGGAGAAATGGGGGAGATAAGAAGAGGGGAGAAAGGAGAGATGATGGGAAGGAATAGAAAGGGAGGAGGGAGGTGGAGGAGGGTGGGGAAATGAGGGGGAGGGAAATGGAAGAAAAAAAACGAGAGAGAGAGAGAGAGATTCCCTCCACCAATTATCTATTTCATCGTGAGCGTAGGGGGCCGTGGCTAGGCTGTTCGGTCCACTAATTTAAAGCAAGGGTGACCAGTTCTTTGACCCTGAGCGGCATTTGTGAGCAATGAACCCCAACCTTCCCTCAAATATAAACCCATTCGGCCACGTCCTCTGTTCTAAGGGAGGGAGGGGGAAGAAGGAAGAGAAGGGGGTGAGGGATGGGGAGAAGGGAGAGAAGTGGGACAGGGGATGAGATTGGGGAGAAAGCGGGTGGGGAGAGGAGATTGGGACGTAAGTGGGAGGAGAGGGGAGGGGATTGGGGAGAAAGTGGGAGGAGAAGGGAGGACATTGGGGAGAAAGTGGGAGGGGAGGGGAGGAGATTGGTCAGAAAGTGGGAAAGGAAGTAAGGAAAAAAGGGAAGGGAATGAGAGAAGAGAGGAGGAGAGGAAATGGGTGTGGTGAGAGAGAGAGAGATAGGGAGGAAAGGGGAGGGGAAGGGAAAAGAAAGAAATGTAAGGGAAGGGGGGAGGGGAGGGGAGGGGAGAAGAAAGACGATGGAAAAGGGAAGATACTTGAGGAAGCACGGAATGAAAAGGGAAGAAATGTGGACAGGAAGAAAAAAAGAAAAAGAAGAGGAAGGAAGGAGAGGGAGAGGCGAGAGGGGGAGGGGAAAGGAGGGGAGGGCAGGGGAGAGAGAAGAGGGGGAGGGAAAAGAAGGGAGGTTAGCGGAGAAGGGAGAGGCAAAAGATAAGGAATAAGTGAAAGAGGAGTAAAGGAAGAGAAGGGAAGTGAGAAGAGACACCAGAGAGGATGAAAGGTAAGAGGGAGATGGGAGGGGAGAGGGGAGGGGGAAGGAAAAAGGTAAGGGAGGGAGGGAGGGAGGGAGGGAGGAAAAGGTCACGAGGGAGCAAAACCAAGGGAGGGAGACTGGACATGGGAGGAAAGGAGGGAGAGAAGGGAAGGAAGGAAGGGAGGGAGGGAGGGGGAGGGAGAGAGGAAGGGTGGAATGCAATTAAGAAGAAGGTAAAGGTAAAATCTGGGATGAGGGAAGAGGAGGAAGAAAGAGGACCAATAATTATAATAATAATAATAATAATAATAATAATAAAAATAATAATAATAATAATTAAGGAGGAACAAGAGTAAAAAAAATCCTTCCTATCATCCCTTCTCCATCACGATTTATTTTGCTTATCTATTTATTTATTTATCTTTATTTTCCATGTCACCAGACGATTTTATTCAGCCACTCGTACTGAAAGGGTTAAGTACCGTCTCCATTAACCCCTTCAGTACGATGACTTATTTTCATTTCCTTCTGCCGTCAATCCATTATATTTGGTTTTGAGAGAGAGAGAGAGAGAGAGAGAGAGAGAGAAACAACAGGGAACAGAAAATACTGATGGAATAGGAAGATTAACAGGTATGACAGTGATGAAGAAAATGAGATTGAGGGGGAGGGAGAGAGGGGGAGGCTGGGGGAGGGGGAATGGGGAGGGGAATTGAAGAAGTGGGGATGGGGAAGAATGGGGAGCGGACTACAGAGGAAGTGTGGGTGAGGGAGGGGGGGATAGGGGGGAGGGTGATGAAGGGAGCGGATGGGGAAAGGGGATAGGGGGGGGAAGGGATAGATTTAGAGGGTGTTTATGGTTGGAGAGATGAAGGGAGGGGAGGCGGTGGAGATGAGGGGAAAGGGGAGGGAAGGGGGGAAGAAGGGACAGAAGAAAGGGTGGTGGTGGGAGAGGGGGGAGACAGAAGAAGTGATGGAGGGGGGAGAGGGGTGAAGAGAAAGAGAGGAAAGGATGGAAGAATGGGAAAGGGAAGAGGAGCTGGGAAAAGGGGGAGAGGAGGGAGAGGGAGGGGGAGAGGAAGTGAGGGGTAAGGGGAAAGGGTGAAGGTGAGGGGGGAAGGGGGTGAGGGGGGTAGGGGTGAGGGGGAGTGGGGGTGAACTGACCATCCATACACACCTAAATTATGCATTGCTCGCTACGGGGTCTGCTTGTCCGGGGGAGGGGGGAGAGGGGGAGGAAGAGGGAGGGGTGATGGAAGAGTGGGGGAAGGATGGTAAGGAAAGGATGGGGAGGATGAGGGGAGGGGGAGGAAGAGGGAGGTGATGGGATGAGGGGAAGGAATGATGGTAAAGAAAGGGGAAGAGGAGGAGGAAGGATGGTAAGGAGGGGGAGGCGGGGGAGGGAGAGTAGGCACACAGGAGGGGGAGGCGGGGGAGGGAGAGTAGGCACACAGGAGGGGGAGAAGGGAGGGGGGCAGAAATGGGGGAGGGAGAGGATGAGGGATAAGAGGAAGGGGGAGAGAAAAAGGGTATGAAATGAAGAAGAAATGTGGAAAGCAGGATAAGTGAGAAGAAGGTTGGTTGCAAGGCTTTCCCACGAGAGAGAGAGAGAGAGAGAGAGAGAGAGAGAGAGAGAGAGAGAGAGAGAGAGAGAGAGAGAGAATAAAGAAGACGAAGGACAAGCGAACAACAAAAAACGGGAATAAGAGAAGAGTGAGAGAGGGGTAACTAAAAGAAATATGATCACCCACGCTACGCCCTCTCCCTTCCTCACTCAATCATGCAAGAAGAGGAAATCTAAGCTGGTTTCCCCTCAATAAGAAGAGGAGAGGAGGATTTTCGCAGCAATTAGGGACGGGGATGACTTTATAATACTGTGCTGTTATGATGGAGGTGTGTGTGTGTGTGTGTGTGTGTGTGTGTGTGTGTGTGTGTGTGAGAGAGAGAGAGAGAGAGAGAGAGAGAGAGAGAGAGAGAGAGAGAGAGAGAGAGAGTAGGGGCCCGGGGCTAGGCTAATCAGTCCGGATATTGCAGACAGCAGTAAAAACGGACACACACACACACACACACACACACACACACACGCACACACACAATCACCACCACATAAACATAAGTAGATATCACACACACATACACACTCACACACACACACACACACACACACACACACACACACACACACACACACACCACACACACACACACACACACAGGCTATGGGATAACAAAGCGGGGAATATTTAATGTGTCTATCTCACGAGGATCGATCAGGGACGAAAGGGGAGGAAAAGGGTGGGGTGGCAGGGAGAGAGAGAGAGAGAGAGAGAGAGAGAGAGAGAGAGAGAGAGAGAGAGAGAGAGAGAAGGATGATGGGATGGAGAGCGAGGCTGTATGGATGAAATGACAAATAATTCGATTCACAAACAGTATGGCTAAGTAAATTAAAGGTATTTAGGGAGCGCACACCTCCGCCAAAGCCAATAAGCTTTCCGTTTTACTGTCAAAATTCCCCTTTCCTGCCAGACGAATATTTTTACGATCTCACTTGATTAACTCTACGGTCTTGGTCTGCCCTATTACACAATCTCACAGAACGCATACCTCCCCCAACGTCAATAAAATATATGATTTATTCCTGCATCCAGATCCACCCCAAAATCTAATCAAATCTTCCTCTACCCCCAGCCCACCTGCTCACAAAAATTAATTGAAATACGATAAAAACTTTCTGAGATATTTTGTAGTCAGACACACAGACAGATACAGGTGAATACATAACCTCCATCCCACTTCGCTGGAGGAGGTAATTAGAAAAAGATATAAGAAATGAATGGGGGGGGGATGGGATGAGTGAAGGAAGGAAGGATGGAAAGAGAGAACTGAAGAGAGAATGGAGGAAGGAAGGAAGGAAGGACGCAAGGAAGGAAGGAAGGAAGGGAAGCAAGAAGACAGGCAGAATGGATAGAAGGACAGAAGAACGAAAGGAGGGATGGAAGGACGGAAGAGTGAATGGAAGGAAGGAAGAATGGTTGGATGCACTGACTGACTGTTGGCTGAATGGATGGGAACTGCAATAAATAATGGAGGATAGTGAATGGATGGGGACTGAATGACTGAAGGATTTATACATTTATGGGCAAGAAACAGTATGTGAAAAAGATGGAATCAGAGAATGGAAAGTGAATGAATGATGGATGAGTGGATGGGATGGAGAAGTCAGAGTGAGAACTTTGCGAACCTCTGTCTCTCTCTCACTCCATCCTCACACACACACACACACACACACACACCCTTGCAGCGTAGAATGACACGGAGAAAAGGGTAATGACACAAAGAGTAACCAGACACCACGCTGTTCCTGTCACTCTATTAACAGGGATTTTAGGGTGAGAGTGAGGGGCTGGGGAGGGGGGGAGGCAGGGGAGATGGGGAAGCGTGAGAGGGGGGGTTCAATCAAGCGTGTTACCCCTTCCCTACGACTCGCCAAAGCAAAATAAACTCACGTGCCTGTAACAAGAATATAATCAACCAAGACATTACTACCTTGAAAAAATCGTCCCCTTCCATCTTAGAACGTCACACCTGTTCTTATTTTCATTTTTTACAGACGATTTTACTCAGCATAGGTGAGAAAAAAAATCAGAACTCGCTCCTTCTCGCTCTCTCTAACCTCCAATTCACCTCTCTCTCTCTCAACTTAGTCAGACTTTCATCCTTTTGCTACTTATTTCACGTGGATCAGTGGCATGAAAAGACAATGTCACGGCTCTACACCTTTTCCGTAGCACTTCTTCGCGACTAGCATCATATCGCAGTATTAATCCATTGTTACATCTCAGCACTAGAGATGGAGAGATAGCAATTTTAATCAGGTAATTATAGTGTGTGTAAAATTGAATAAATCTGAATAAAACAATAGAGTGGGCACAATAACAAAAAATAAGTCGAAGGATGGAAATGGTTAAGGGAGACGCCTCGTTGGGAAGCGGATGCTGAAAATAAAGATGAGAATGATCGCTCTTTCTCCCTTCGAACTTTTTAACCTCGCGTTCACCTTTTGCTCTTCCCCTCCTCCTCTGCCAACCACAACTAAAGGAACTCTTGTAAAATTAACACTTCTAGTACGAGCGAGCATCATCAAAAGCCGTGATACCTCCTCGTGACTTTATGGAGCTTTAGGAACAATTCTAGCGGTGAAGAGTTTAGACCTTGAGGGTAAAAGGTAAAGGTGTGGGTAAGGTGGGGGCTAAAAGGTACAGGTGCTGGTAAGGTGGGGGCTAAAAGCTACAGGTGTGGGTAAGGTGGGGGCTAAAAGCTACAGGTGTGGGTAAGGTGGGGGCTAAAATGTACAGGTGTGGGTACAGTGGGGGCTAAAAGGTACAGGTGTGGGTCAGGTGGGGGCTAAAAGGTACATGTGTGGGTCAGGTGAGGGGACACACAATTAGGAACTTAACCACAGTGCGCATCTCGGTAACTTTGGCCTTTGAGCTTGTAGACAGTAATTCACCCATGATCTTGAGGTAGACTATACGGCCGCTGCATCATCCACGTTACCACAGTTATTTCTTCAGGTGTTACAGTAGTTATTCATTTTACTCATCAACCTACACTGGGAAGACGGACACCTGGGTCGAGTGGTGCCAGCTGCTCGTAAATGGATTCGAACCCTGGCGCTTTGGGACGGATGCCTCGTACTCACCAACGCCAACAAATGGGTCGCCGCGGCCAAGTCACTTTACTATAATAAAACGTTTGGTATGATGTTTTTATTCTCATTACGATTGGAAGATTTTACTGAGCTTACTGGAGCCCATTTGAAGTCGGTGTTTTCGTCTGAGGGAACTGTGCAACTCCTACATGATATTCAATGAGCATATGATGTAAGAATGAGTCTCCTTGGTTACGAGTCAAATCCACACTACTCTGACTACACCTGGCCATCAACTGAACTGAAAGGTGTAGGGATCTTCTCGCCAGGTAAAAACAAAGATATAATTACAGTAGAGGTTAAAGACGCAATCAAACACTCCCAAACGAATAAGAATGACTTTCCTTTGTTACAAGTCAAATCCACACTACCCTGACTACACCTGGCCATCAACTGAACTGAAAGGGGTAGGGATCTTTTCGCCACGTAAAAACGAAGGTAAAATTGCTAGAGAGGTTAAAGAAGCAACAGAACACACTCTTAAATGAACTTCTTAACCTCCAAGCCTCCTTCCACCTACTCAAGAAAAGCCGACCACAACTAAAACACCTCCTTCAGAATTTAACAAAAGGTAGTGTGAATCTTCCAATCTCGCCCTTTCAAGAATTTAACAGCATCGGCAGCAAAATCCCTTCCACACCTGCTCATTTATTTCTCACCTGGCCTTTCTGCATACATGGATGAAGGAGCGAAAGAGAGGCAGTGCATAAGTTTGTTGTTAGATTCTTTCAGGAAATTATGGAGTCGTGTGGTTCTTGGTGATGGTGATTCTTGGTGATTTTATTTCTCTGTGTTTCACGAATTTTTTTTTTTTCCCAACTTTCGTGTAACTCCCTGAATCGTGCATGAGTCTGTGGGCCTGAGTAATTTGGGTGAAGGAGGGGGAGACTGAGAGGATGGGATGCGATGGGGAGAGAAGGGGATGGGAGGGGTGTAAAGAGAGGGGGATGCGATGAGGATAGAAAGAGAGAGAGAAGAGGATGGGATATAGACGAGGGAATGTAAGGGGGAGAGAGAGAAGAAGTGGAAGGGATGGAGGAGAAAGAGGGATAGAGAAAAAAAGATGGGATGGGGAAGGGAGGAGATAGAATGGAGGGGATGGGATGGGGAAGAAAGGAAGAAGGGAGGATAGAAAAGGGAGGGTAAAAAGGGGGTAGAGATGGAAGAAAATGGCAGACCTACTGAGAGAGAGAGAGAGAGAGAGAGAGAGAGAGAGAGAGAGAGAGAGAGAGAGAGGAAAGTGTGAGGGGAAAAGGGACTGAGGGGAGGGAGGGACAGAAGGAAAAGGGGTTGGGAAGAAGGAAGGGGAAAAGAGGGGAAAGGAAGGGGAGGAGATGAGGGGAGACAAAGAGGAAAGGGAGATGACTGGATGACTGATTGACTACCTGATTAAAGAAACTGATCCGGTGGTGTAAGTGAGAAGCAAGGGGAGGGGAGAAGGGGAGAGGTTGGGGTGGGGAAGGCGGGAGAGATCGGGGAGGGAGGAAAGGGGGAGCTGAGGAGGAGGAAGAAGGAGAGAGAGAAGGGAGGGATAGATGACAGGAGTAGGAGGAGGCTGAGGAGAGAGTGGATAAGGGAGACGAAGAGGGGGGAAGGGGGAGGTGGAGGAACGGGAGGGGAAAAAGTGAGAAGCGAGGGAGAAGGAAATGGGGAAGGGAAAAGGAAGAGAGAAGAAGGGAGAGGAAGAAGAAAGTGGGACGGGAGGAGAAAGAAGGGAAGAAAGGGGGAAGGGAAGAAGGAAGAGAGAAGGAGAAAAAAGAGGAAGAAGAGAGTGAGACAGGGGAGGAGAAAGCAGCAAAGAAAGGAAAAGGGGAAGAAGGAAGAGAGACGGAGAGAGGAAGAAAAGAGAGACACAGGAAGACAGAAAGTAAACAAGCAAGTATTACACCTACTGAAGATTACAAGTTAATTCTTTTTCCGACGAAGGAGTGAATTACAAAGAAATGAAACGCTAAGTAACCTTTTGATTTTGGAAGTCAAAATACAGAATAAAAAAAGCAAGACAAGACATGTATTCTCCTAGTGAGGCAGTGAAGAAAGGAGTACAGAGGAATACAAAGGAGTACAAAGAGAAACACACCTGCTGATTATTTGATGTTGTAATGGGAGTAAAATGATGTTCCAATTCTATTAACTAGTTGAGAGACAGATAGACAGGCAGATAGACAGAAAGATAGGTAGATAAAGAGATACTGATACAGACAGACAACTAGGTAGGAAGTAGCTAGGCAGACAGATATACTGACAGATATAGAGATAGCTATGGCCAAATACATAGACAGAGAGACAGACAGACAGGTACGTAAGTAGGTAGGTAAATAAATAGATAGACAGATAGATAAATAGATAGACAGTGATAGATAGATAGATACCCCGACAGGTAGGTAGGTACGTAAACAGACAGACAGATAGACAGATAGATACCCCGACAGGTAGGCAGGTACGTAAACAGACAGACAGATAGATAGAAAGACAGATATAGACAGACAGACAGGGGATATAGCAAAACTCCCCAGAATCGCAGGGCAGAGCTAAAAAGACCCCTCCTCCCAAATCGAAATAAATAAAACCAAAAAAAAAATCACCCCCGCTATCCTGTGTGTGTCGGGCTTGACATGGGCAGTAAAACCATGAAAAAATAGAGGAATCAAGGGCGTACAAGCCTGAAGAATTATGTATAAATTATCATTATTATTATTATTATTACTATTATTATCCTGCATCGCTATGAATAAGTCAAAAAATGTGGAAAAATTGTATATATATCTCATCACCGTCATTATTACTGTTATTACCATCAATGATTTTTTTTTATCATCATTACATATATTTTCATCACCATCAACATTATCATCAGTACCCTCATCAACATCATCATCATCGCCCTCTTTCTCCTCCTTATCATCATCATCATCATCATTATTGCCCTCTTTCTCCTCCTTATCATCATCATCATCATCATTATCGCC
>NC_136999.1:1902971-1965471 GCF_032717465.1 Coenobita brevimanus | reverse complement strand
GTAGTGGGTTGGGATGGCTTGGGATAGAACAGGACTGGATGGAGAGAAGTGTGGGACAGAATGGGATAGGGTGACACAGAAAGGGGCAAGGAGAGGTGTGATGGGATGGGATGGAAAGGGAGAGGGTAGGATGGGATGGGGTGGGACAGGGTGGAGTAAAGGGTGGGATGGCAAGGGACAAAAATCAAAGGGATGGATGGAATAGGGAGGAGAAGGTGAAAAAGGAAAGAAAGGAAGCAGAAATGAAAAGGAGGGGAAGGGACAGGAAAGAAAGGAAAAGGAATGGAAGGAACGACATGGGAGAGAAGGAGAGAAGGATTGCAGAGATGAGAGGCAACAGAAAAGAGGGGAAAGGAGGGGAATGAATGGACAGTACGTGAGGAGAGGACAATGAGATAAGCAGGGAATAACATATGTACGGAGGCAACAATGCAATAGGAATGAGAGGGTGGAAATGAAAGATAGAAAAATAGAAAGGGATAGAAAGGGAAAGTCCATAGAGACAGAGAGGCCAGAAAAAGAGCGGAAAGAAGGGGTAAAGAGTCAATAAAGAGTGACAGAAAGGCCAAAAAAAAGAGAGGACAGGTAAAACAGGGAAAACTCGTCAGGCCAACGCCATTCCGACACCTCGCCTCGCACGACAAGTTTCCATAATCACAACACGCTTCACTTATTCACTCGCGCCATTTTCCGACGCCCGATAAAACATTTCCACGCCGATTCTCGTACACGTTTCGAACAGGATAATACCGGCGATGCGATGGACAGGCTGTCGGGAATGCGCTATCAAATTATCAGCCCTCGCATCAAAGAGAAATGAGAACAAAAATGGTTTTCATGTATCGCATTCTAGCACTGCGACAACACCCTCATGTTCTCTCCCTCCCCTGTGTATTTGTCTGTTTCTGTCCGTCTGTCTGTCTGTCTTTCTCTCTCTCTCTCTCTCTCTCTCTCTCTCTCCACAGTCCTTCCCCTTCCCCTCTTCCAACCGGCCCTTTTTTCCCCCTCACTCTCCACTCTCTCCCTTCCCTCCCTCTCTCAACTTCTCCCCCTCTCCCTTTCCGTCCACTCTACTCCCCTTCTGGTTTCTCCTTTTCCTGCTCCCCCTCCTCCCTCTTGCTCTCCCATTTCCCCTCCTTCCCCTCTCCTCACCTCCTCCCCCTCATCCCCGCCCCCCACCTCCCCTCATTTCTTAATTACCTCTCACTTTCCTCCCTCCTTTCGCTGCATCTCCCCTTCCCTTCTTTCCCCTCCCCTCTTCCCCCTTCCTTGCTTCTCCTTCCCCTCTCTCCCCCTCCCCATCGAATTACCCTACATCTCCCCCCTCCTCCTCTCCCCTCTTCTCTCCCTGTATCCCCACTCGAAGGCCTCCCTCCCATTCGTCCTCTTCCTCCCTCTCTCCCACCCTTCTCTCCCCCTTTACTTGCACCCTTCCCCTCCTCCCTTTCTCCCCTCTCCAAATTCACTGCTTTCATCACACACTCTTCCCATCTCTCTCTCTCTCTCTCTCTCTCTCGCGTGACACTCAAACCCGTACCCTAACACTGCGAAGATAGGTTTTTTCGTGCGTGCAAGACAAGGATAACACACTCCTCACTCTTGGACCTAGGAGACTCCCTGGTTCTTCCCCCTTGACCCCTTCAGTCCGAGAACGCCTTGAACTTTCTTAATTCTTGATACTTCCAGACGATTTTCCTCAGCGTGTTTCAGAAATGGATGGATTAGACTGCGTTCACTCCTTAGCCAACTCACATTCTCTCTCTCTCTTCCCTTCGTTTTCCTACCTCCGTCTTCTCTCTCTCTCTCTCTCTCTCTTCCCTTCGTTTTCCTACCTCCGTTTTCTCTCTTTCTCTCTCTCCCCCTAATGATCGTCGATGAGTAGGGAGAATGTATGCCACTGTGTTATAAGGAAATACACAATCCCACCACACACACACACACACACACACACACACCCACGAGAAAGAGCAGGTGTATTTTCGTGGGTTTACGTGACCCCCATGCACTTCTTCGTGACTAGTATACCTTTTTACTTCGGGAACCTTAAAATTTTCACTATAAGCTGTTTTTTTTGTTTTGTTTTTTTTTACTATCCCTAATTTCACTCCCTTTTGGATGGACTTCTAGGACTGAAAGGGTTAAATCTCTCTCTCTCTCTCTCTCTGTTAATCTCCTCTAATCTGAACAAAATAGGAAGGTGGTAGCAGAAGTTAGGGGTCTAAATTGTACCACTGTAGTAGTAGTAGTAGTAGTAGTAGTAGTAGTAGTAGTAGTGATGGTGGTGGTGGTGTTTTTTTTTAGCAAAATATGACACTAACATGAATTTAACTCCAAGTTCATCAAACATCGCAATGAAAAGGTTAAAGCAGGGTCGCTCTTTTTACTTTTGTACCATGCTGTATGAAATATAACACACACACACACACACACACACACACACACACACACACACACACACACACAGAAAGACGTTTTACGCAGTGTTTCAGTACTAAGAATGTAAAAAAAATTACATACACACACACACACACACACACACACACACACACACACATACAGCAAAAAAAACACACACTATTGAGCTACAGACAAGTACATTCCATCACGAAAGCACAAAGGAGGAAGACACACCTGTGGAAAACGACTTCAGGTGAAAAAAAGGGTAATTGCTTGCTTCATACCTTTCTTACCTGGAGACACCCCGCACTTTTACAGACGTTATTTTTACACCCATCCTTCCAAGACATCTTTTTCTTACAAAACCAATTTACAGACATACACATTTACACTTTTTCACTTTTTTACAACACTAATTTACACACATACAGGTAAGGTAATTGCTTGCTTCATACCTTTCTTACCTGGAGACACCCCTCACTTTGCTGATGTTATTTTGACACTCATCCTTTCAAGTTACCCTTTTTCTTTTACAACACCAATTTACAGACATGCACATTTACACGTTTATACAACACTAATTTACACACATGCACCTCTACTTTCATTTACACCCCCCGACTGGCGAGAATTTTTGAGCTACTTTTATGGATACACTTAAGGTATCTTTTTTGCAACACTAATTTACAAACACATATACACTTTTACACTTTCTTTTACACCGTCCGGATGATGAGAAATTTTTTTACAGATATTTTTTACAGATATTTTCAGCTATCTTTTTTACACACTTCAACAACAACAACAACAACGACGACAACTCACAAGCAATACTACCCACGAGGAGCAAAAAGTGTAATTGCTATCTGTCTCTCGCGTTTTTTTTTGTGGGGGAAGATCTATGAGGACCTGGGTTTAATTAAAGGGAAGGTAGCAGGCAGGTAAGCAAGCACGGTGATGTGGGGTACAGAAAGGGGAGTGGCTTGGACTGGGCTGGGCTGGGCTGGGTTGGGCTGGGTGACGTGGGTGATATGGTGGTTTAGGTTGGGATGGGTTGGGTTGGGGTAGCTTGAATTAGAACAGGGCAGGACAGGTAAGGTTAGACTGGGTTTGGTCTGAAGGGTAGGGTTGGGTCGGGCTAGGTGAGATGAGCTTAGGTTGGGTTAGGTTAGGTTTGGTGTGTTAGTATGAAGTAATGCATCGTGCTTTGGTGTAGTGTGGTTTCGTTAGGCTAGGTTAGGTCATTTTCGGTTACGTTAGAAAAGGATAGATCGTATTAGATGACACTGGTTAGGCTTGGTTTTCTAGTGTGTATGTACCTCCTTCTCTCTCTTCTTAAATGCACCTTTTTTTCTGTCTTCTTCTGTCTCTTCTGTTTCTTCCCCATCTCCCTCAATCTTCAAACTCGCGTGACCTACTCTGCCATAATTTCACACACACACACACACACACACACACACACACACACACACACACACACACACACACACACACACACACCGTCTTCAAATGTGGGTCCCAAGACATTTTTCTACTGTGTTTTGCGCACATAAAGTTCTGGGAGCTCTGCTGATAAGAGTGAATTATTGAAGAAGCACGCACGCTAAGTCAGTGTGTGTGTGTGTGTGTGTGTGTGTGTGTGTTTGTGATTTTGCATGACTTTTGTAATCTTTCGCTTGTGTGTGTGTGTGTGTGTGTGTGTGTGTGTGTGTGTGTGTGTGTGATTTTGCTTGACTTTTGTAATCTTTCGCTTGTGTGTGTGTGTGTGTGTGTGTGTGTGTGTGTGTGAGAGAGAGAGAGAGAGAGAGAGAGAGGACGGAGGTGGAGGAGGGGGGGGGCTAAAAAAAAATTACTTAAAGATTCATTATAAGTCTTGATTAAAACTGTGGAAGAAAAGAAGGCTTGGGAGAATAAAGTGCCATCACACACACACACACACACACACACACACACACACACACACACAGCGGATGATTACAAGAAACGTCATACATAATCATACATACACTCTTGACATTCAACACACACACACACACACACACACACACACACACACACAAGCAAAAGATTACAAGAAAAATAATACATAATCACACATACACATATATACACTCTTGACATTCAACACACACACACACACACACACACACACACACACACACACACACACACACAAGGAACACTGGAGACAATAACACATTCTCCCACATAAGCACAAATAAACACACACTTACACAAACCGTAATACAGAGCTTAATACACAAAATAAATTCGAGAGACTCTTCTTAAGATGAAAAAAAATGATCTTAAGGTAACGGTACGAAAATTTAGAAGACGTCATCGTACTGAAAGGGTTAAATATCACCTTAATCAAATCTTTCTTCCATCTTAACCCTTTCTTAGGCTACCCTTCTTCTTCTAGGCCACCATCCTCATTTCAGGGGATAGGGAAGTAGTTGAGGGACGTTTGGATAGCCAGGCAGTGGAGCAGACCGGTTTATATCAGTGCCACCACGTGAAGGCCTCCCTCTCCAGCATACAGTAAAGCTCAAAGTCTTATCCAAATCTACGTAATATTCGTCCTTTTGGTACTCAGGAAAATAGTACGCCATTTTATTCACAAGGAAAATTTCTTAAACTCCGAACATCGAAATCTTCAAGAAAGTGTTCAGCAAATAGACGCGACTCCCTGTTTATCGATGGACTGCGGAATGGCACACCTGGATAGCCGGAAAAAGTCACCTGAGATTTGATGGGAAAATAGATAAAAGGAGAGAAGGATGGATGCAAGGAAGGAAGGAAGGATGGAAGGGAGGAAGAGGAGAGGAGAGAAAGGCGGAAAGAATGGATGGAACTACGGAAGGAAGGGAGGATGGATGGAAGAGGAGGGTAGGAAGGAAGGAAGGGGATAGGGGAGAGAAAGGATAGAAGGAAGGATGAACGGAAGGACGGAATGACGGAAGGAAGAAATGAAGAAATGACGGAAGGAAGGAAGAAAGGACAGAGAAGGATGGAAGGAAGAAGGGATGGAACAAAGGAAGAAAGAAGGGATGGATGGAAGGAAGAAGGGATGGAACAAAGCAAGAAAGAATGGAAGGAAGGAAGAGGAAGTAGGAGGAAGAGGAAGGAAGGAAGGAAGGAGGAGAAGGAATGGGTGGTAAGAATATTTAGAGATACATTCAGGTCTGTTATTCTCCTCAGCTCAAGAGACATTCAAGCACCTTTTCCTGAGCGATTTATTTTACTTACTACACCTTTTTATTCACTGCAAGTTATTTATGGCATACTAACATCGACACAAGACATTTTTCTTTCTAGCAACTCTTCCTTAGCGACGCCTGTTACATCTTACCCTTTTCTTAGATGTTATTAAAGACTTTGCAACATCAACAGAGATTGCAGAAATAACGTGCAAGATACTGTTAATGCGTCAAATGCAAAAATAAACAGGTACGGAAAAGATGTTGCGGAATTCCCTCAAACGAAGAGACACAGGCTCGTAATCTCGTCTGGAAAGGAAGCTCCCAAACACCTTTTCCTTAGCGACTTGTTTTGCTTATTACACCTTACTATCCTCTTCTGTGTCACATCATTGCAATACCACCATCCTCAGCATAAGTAATAGGCAACTTTATATCAACCAGCCGTATCCAATAAATAGGGACTTTTTATACGTTTCGCCAAAGAAAGGTATAATTAGAGAGAAATATTGGTCTCTCTCTCTCTCTCTCACACACACACACACACACACACACACACACACACACACACACACACACACATACACACACAAAATACATCTTCTCGCCTAAAAATCAGCATTATAAAAAAAATTTGAATATGCAGCCCATATTATATCCCTCCTTCTCCCTCAATATTGATCCAAAGTGTAATCAGAGAGATCTAATCAGCTTCTCCCTCCCTGTCTTAAATCACATGGGCTGATATCCATCCATCCAACTTTCCATCCATCCAGCCTCCAACTATCCATCCAACCATCTGCCCCTTCATGTATCCAACCATTTATTCATCCGTCCAACCATCCATCCATCCAACTATCCATCCATCCATCTAACCATTCATCCATCCATCCATCCAACCTTCTAACCATCCATCCAACCTTCCATTCACCCATCCATCCATCGATCCAACCATCTACCCAATCATCCATCCAAAAATTTATTCATCCGTCCAACCATCCATCCATCCATCCAATTATCCATCCATTCATCCAACCATCCATCCATACGACTATCCAACCATTCTTCCATCCATCCATCCATCCGTCCAGCCACACAGTTCCTCAAAATCAAATTCCACTTCCTCGACCTGCAATAATATTCAGAGGTATAATCAGACAGACCTAATGAGCCCCTCCCTCCCTGTCGGATGGCGAGGGTCACCAGATGCCTCCTCCTCCTCCTCCTACTCCCCTCCCCTCCCCTCCCCCACCTGAATACATTAACACCGGATGTCCAAGGCGAGGCTGACATTTCTTAAGACACCGGCCGCCGTCTTGGAGCACTCCCCGGGGCGCTCCGAACCTGGGTGGGGTGAATTATGCAGAGGGGGACGTGGGGGAGGCTGGGGGAAAGGGTAGGTGGGGGAGGCTGGGGGAGATGGTAAGGAAATGCGATGTAGATTTGGGAGGGGTGAGAAAGAGGTACAGAAGAGAGTGGGAGGGGAGGGTGGGGGAGAGGGTAGGTGGGGGAGACGGTAAGGAAATGTGATGTGGATTTCTGAGGGGTGAGAAAGAGGTAGAGAAGAGAGTGGGACAAGGAGTGGGGGGTAGGGGAGAGGGAAGGAAGGGTGTAGAGAGGGAGGGAGGAAGGGGAGATGGAAGAAAGGGTAGAGAAGGAGGGAAAAGAGAGGGAAGAAAGGGCAGAGAGGGAGGGAAAAGAGGGAAGAAAAGGGAGAGAAGGAGGGAAAAGAGGGGGAAGAAAGGGCAGAGAGGGAGGGAAAAAAGGGAAGAAAAGGGAGAGAGGGAGGGAAAAGAGAGGGAAGAAAGGGCAGAGAGGGAGGGAAAAGAGGGAAGAAAAGGGAGAGAAGGAGGGAAAAGAGGGGGAAGAAAGGGCAGAGAGGGAGGGAAGAAAAGGGAGAGAGGGAGGGAAAAGAGAGGGAAGAAAGGGTTGAAAGGTAGGGACGGGTGTAGAGAGGGAGAGCGAGGCGAGAGAGAAGAAAGGGCAGAAAGGGAGGGAGGGGAGAGGAAGAGTAGTAAGTAGGGAGATGCAAAGTAGATCAGAGAGGGGGTGAGAAGGGGGAACAGGACGGGTGAGAGAGGAAGGCGGGGTGGAGAGGGCTGTGTGGGAGTAGGGGTGGTGGGAGAGGTGGTGGGGAGGAAGTATGGGGTGGGAAAGGCAGGGAGGGGACTAAGGGGGGGAGGAAATAGGGGAGGGACAAGGGAAACCGATGCGAGGAGGAAAAACTTGATATCTATGCCTATCGACTCCACGACGGGCCATTAACGCAGGTGAGTTTATGCTAAGGTTCAATCTTCTCCCGGAATAAAAGCAACAATCAGATTTACTGCCAGGTCCCTAACTGTACGTCCGGGCGCACACACACACACACACACACACACACACATTGCTACCTCTCCCTCCTGCCCGCTCCTCTCTCTCTCTCTCTCTCTCTCACACACACACACACACACACACACACACACTCTCTTCAACTAAACATCGCTCTTTCTCGGCTACGTTCTTTAATCTCGGTGCCATAAAAGGTAAATAAAAGAATAAATGAAATATAAAAAAGCGTCACGAAGCTTGTAATTTTGCTTAACCTCTAATTTGGCTTGGAAAGTGATGATTAGGGAGTCCAAGGTCACGTATACGATAAATGTGTGTATGTGTGTGTGTGTGTGTGTGTGTGTGAGAGAGAGAGAGAGAGAGAGAGAGAGAGAGAGAGAGAGTGTGTGTGTGTGTGTGTGTGTGTGTGTGTGTGTGTGTGCAGGTAGGTGTAGTGTGATGTACAGGTAGGGTAAGGCAGTGATGTAGGTTATCGGTGTTGTCTTCTGGCGGGGTTAAAGACTTTGCACCCACGATTCCTAAAACAAACTCGTATCCTCTCGTACTAACATCACTTCAACATCAGTATCATTGCTAGTAACATCTAATGCTGTTACTACATACGCAGGAATAAATCGGTAACGTACGGGCGCTACGGTGCCTCCCCTTCACGACTTTTTTACCCCTTCACTCCGAGGACAACTCTATTATTCATGCTACCACCAGACGATTTTATTCAGCTTAAGGGAGACCATGCAAGGGTTTATGAAGGCAGTATCTAACCCCATCCCCCTATAAAATAAGTCTCCTATGCGGGACAGAAAATCGTCTGAAGGTAGAAAGAATGAAATTAAAAACGTCACCGGATTGAAGTGGTTAGCAAAGAAAATGGTTTAACAGAAGCAAAAATATACAAAAAAAAAAGTTACCATGCCGAAAAACAGCAAATAAATTAACCCAAGAACAGCAAATAAAAAAAAAAAGTTAAAAACAGAAAAAAAAAACACGCTAGCATGACTAAAAACGCCCAAAAGGGTTATCATGATCTAAAAAAAAAAAAAAACAAAAAAAAAGAAAAATATTACGGATTGAAATGTTGTAGAATCTCACTCTCTCTCGACGCTGTCCGCCATGCCCCCTCCGGCCGTCTGATGCAATCCCTCTCACGTGTTGCATCAGTGGTCTTGTCTCTCCTCAAATAAACTCTTCCTGCTTCATCTTCGTGTCGGTAACCAGGCCAGCGCTTCATTCCGGACACTCACAATCACAATCACAATCAGACTTTTAGTTAGAAGCGTAGAATAAATGGCGTGGGTGAGAGAGCAAACAGTTTACGCATCTCTCACCCTCTCCGGTCGCAGACTCCCCCCTTCTATTACCAAACGAGGCTGGGCTGGGGTTCACGTGCAAACGAGTCGAAACCCAACCGTGACGCGGGTTCATTTTGACGGGACGAATGGAATATGGAGTGTAGAATATTATCCCACGTCTCTCTCACTTTCTACAAAGACAGAGATATTAAATTACGATGGGGTTTAACGTAACATTGTATATGAGCGGGTGGTCCGATGTGAATGCCTCAATGCACCAGGATTCACAACGAGGTCCGTTCCAAGAGTTCGAAGCCTTGATGAGAACCACTCGCCATCATCTCGAGGTACACCTGGCCCCAGTCACGTAGGCACACAACCCCGAAAGACGAGATTGTCATGCTCTGATGTCTTTATTTAGTGTCTGTCACTCGTAAAATACTGTAAACAATTCTCGTATTTACGTAGCTGCGGTAAAAGACAATTTTGTTCTTGTAATGCTTAGATTTAACTGACCATATTATAAGATACCAGTGTTTACAATTCCTTAGCTGGCAACTGATGCACCACGATGTTACCTCATCTCTGTACGTAAAGGGGAAAATGATGTGTTTCTTTTACATATTATACCTGAAGTAATAAAGGCTAGGGCTGTGTTTTTCAATCCACAGTTTCATACTACATCCACGTGATTCTACTGCTAGTCAGTCGAAACATTAAAGTCCCCGATAATCGAAAAAATAAAGGAGGAGGGGAGGGGAGACAGGTACGACATGGCAACGTCAACACAAGGACAGAGTAGACAAGTTGCCATATTTTCCAGCGCTCGAGTTGCATGTAAGTTTCCTCGTTTGTTTTTATAGCTTCATCCACAGAAACAAACAAGCCAAACATGCGTGAATACAACAGTGAAAAATAAACACACTCTTGCTTATATTTCAACGCTTTGGACACCTGTTTGGAAAAGATCATTGAATATTTCCCCGGCTTATTCCCAACGCCTATGGCCGTTTTCTTGGAGAGTTGAGAGAAAACCCAGTCGTGAACAAGGTAAACTTCTTCATTCAGAGCATCCCCCATCATTTTCCTCTCTCTCTCTCTCTCTCTCTCTCTCTCTCTCTCTCTCCAATCAACCAGGAGCCACACAGTCTATAATTATTCATCATCCCAGTACAATCACTCCCAGATTATCACAATTCCATTCCTCCCTGATTATGACGCACTAATCGATTATTCCTGAACAGCTGGTACGTACTTAATTATCTGAGGGGATGGTTTCTTTTTACTTTTTTTTTTTGTTGTTGTTGAAGATGTGCAGGATTTTGTGACTAAGGTTTCGGTGGTAGATGGATGGATAGATAGATAAATAGATAGATAGCAAATGGGAGGACTGATATAGAGGGATGAACGGATGTAGATGGATAGAGTGATGGATAGAAAGACATGGGCGAACAGATGGGAAAGTAGATAAACGGTAATAGATAAACAGACAGCCAAAGACAGACAGATAGATAGAAAAATAGACAGACAGACAGACAGACAGGTAAACAGATGCTGACAGACATATGTTTACCTGATTCTCATTAAGGTGAGGGGAGGAGGAGGTGAGGGGAGGGGAGGAGAGAGATGGGGAGGTAAGGAGGGAGGGGAGGAGGCTAGGCGGAGAGAAGAGAGGCGTGTGGGAACTAAACCCGAATGACATTTCCCCAAAACACATGTTGGTTCGCCCTCCCCCCTTCTCTCTCTCTCTCTCTCAACATACTAGGTTGACATGACATTTCCCCGCATGTTCCCCACCAACTCTCCCATCCTCTTCACCCACGACTCCTCTTTCTCTCTCTCTCTCCTTCTTCCATTTTCTTTCCTTCATTGATTTGTCTTCACTTCCTATTTCTTACTCCCTTTTCTTCACTCTCCTTTTTGTTTTCTTTTCTTCCTTCTTCCTTTTCCCTTCTCTTCCTTCCCTCCTCTTTTCCTCTTTCCTTTATTCCTCCCTCACTTTCCTACACCCCTTTCTCCTACTCTACCCTCATGTCCTCACTTCTTCTCTCCCTTCCTACGTTCTTCTCTCCCTCCTTCCTCCCTCCTATTCTTTTCCCTCCCTCCCTTCCTTCCTACTTTCCCCCGTCTCTCATTTCTTCCTACTTCCTCCTTCCCTCCATCCATCCATGCCTCACTTCCTTCTTTCCTCCACTTCCTCTACCTTTCTTCTTCCCATCTCTCCACCTCCTCTCCCTCCACCTTCGTTCATCTTCATGGCATTCCCAATTCTCGTGAGGGAAAGGTCGAAGGAATGTCAAAAAGGGGGAAGAAAGGGGGATGCGTGGAATGAACGAATGTATCCGAAATAAAAAGACAAATGCAAAGGAGATCTGGATTTTTTTTTTTTTGTTATTCAAGAAATTTTTGAAAAGCATCTCGTTTCGATTTTTTTTTTTTGCATTTTTTCAGATGGCATGAAAATATTGACGATTTTTTTTTTTTTTTTTTTTTGACTTTTTCCTCCATATTCAAGATTTTTTTTAAAGCACTTCGTTTTTTTTTTTTTTTTTTTTTTTTTTTTTTTTTTTTTTTTTTGGCAGATGGTATGATAATATTGATGATTAATATTTTCTCTTCTTTTTTTCATTATACAGGTATACTGAAGGGGGGAAAAAACTGGACTGAAAGAAACGATATAGAATGATAAAATAAAGTTATGGTGGTGGTTGTTGTTTTTGTGATGGTAGTGTTGATGGTTGTGATAGTAGTAGTAGTAGTTGTAGTAGCAGAGTTAGTTGTAGTCATGGTAGTGGTTGTAAATGGGATCGTATCAA
Source organism: Coenobita brevimanus (assembly GCF_032717465.1). NCBI lineage: Eukaryota > Metazoa > Arthropoda > Malacostraca > Decapoda > Coenobitidae > Coenobita > Coenobita brevimanus. Next base: position 1,953,438 of record NC_136999.1, on the reverse strand, counting down.
TGGCAGGTGTGAGGCTAGTAGTAGTAGTAGTAGTAGCAGCAGTAGTAGTAGTGGTAATAACAGTACTAGCAGTAGTAGTTGTAGTAATGAAAATGGTAGTGGGAACAGTGAAAGCAACGGTGGAAATAATGATGACAGTAGTAGTAGTAGCAGTAGTAGTAGCAGCAGCAGTAGTAGTAGTAGTAGTAGTAGCAGCAGTGGTAGTAGTCATGGCAGTGGTAGTAGTTGTGATCTTAATAGTAGGTAGGGGCAGAAAGGCAGACTGAATAGATGCAAGCTGGTCCAATACATACAACAGGAAATTATAGAGGAAAAAAACACTCATGACATTTAGATCTCTTCTCAATCTCGCACAATGATTGATTTGAGAGAGAGAGAGAGAGAGAGAGAGAGAGAGAGAGAGAGAGAGAGAGAGAGAGAGACTGATGGAAGAGGCATAGAACTGGATGGATAAGGGTAAACTTATGTATGGGTTTAGAGAGAGAGAGAGAGAGAGAGAGAGAGAGAGAGAGAGAGAGAGAGAGAGAGAGAGAGGAAATTGTTAACTAGAAGTGGTACTGATAAAGGTAGTAGTGGTAGTAATAATGATACCTTTTAAGTAGTACGGTAGTGATAGTTGTAGGGCCCTCTCTCTCTCTCTCTCTAACCACTCGTAATTTCGCCCCTGTCCATCCTCTTCTGTGCCACCCTTACAAAATCCAGTCTCTCTCTCTCTAACCATACATAATTTTACCCTTATCCATCTGAGTCTGTGCCTCTTCCATCAATCTTTCTTTCTTTCTTTCTTTCTCTCTCTCTCTCTCTCCCTCACGTCTTTTCCACAACCTCCTCGTGTGGCTGCCAAGTATTCAGTCAACACAAGCGTCAATCCTGTGGCAAAATGAGTAAACGAAGATGAAAGCACAGCGCAACTCGCGATCGATTGAGCTGCGTTAATTATATACGAGACGCTGTGCTGCCGTAATTTGAGGCAAGGAGAGGAGGCAAGATGAAGAGAGAGGTAAGGAGAAGAGGGAAGAGACAAGAGGAGGCAAGGTGAAGAGAGAGGTAAGGAGATGAGGGAAGAAGAGGAGGCAAAGTGAAAAGACAGGTAAAGAGAAAGGACAAGAAGAAGAAGCAAGGTGAAGAGAGAGGTAAGGAGGAGAGGGAAGAAGAGGTAAGGAGCAGAGGCAAAGTGAAGAGAGAGGTAAGGAGAAGAGGGAAGAAGAGGTAAGGAAAAGAGACAAGGTGAAGAAAGAAGTAAGGAGAAGAAAGATGACGCAAGGAGAAGACGCAAGGTGAGGGGGAAAAGTGGAGACGCAAGGTGAAGAGAGAGGTAAGGAGAAGAGACAAGAAGATGCAAGGTGAAGAGAGAGGTAAGGAGAAGTGGGAAGAAGAGGCAAGAAGAAGAGACGAGGAGAGGAGACAAGAAGAGACAAGGAGAAGAGACTGAGGGAGAGATGAGAATGTACACACAAATGATCAACCCATAATTAAGATTTCTATTCAGTGTCTTGGAATAGAGATAAGATAAAAGAGTCATGCTTTATCTTGGTGCATATAGTTAAGATAAGATTGGTGCCTATTAACTACACGTGGTCCTTAACCCATTATTTCTTGAAGCTGTTATATGTGGGATTTTGCGGAGAAGGTGTTTAGCGTACCACCCTTCGCCTACTGTCTCAGCCGCTGAACGTCCAATCTAGCTGTTTATAAGTGGCAAGGATAAACTATGCACACACACACACACACACACACACACACACACACAGCGGAAGGGCCAGCCGGAAACACACATGGAAGGGAAGGGAAGGGAAGGAATGGGGAGGAGAGGGGAGGAGAAAGGAGGGGAGGGAAGGGAAAGCTTCAAATATCAGCCACCGTGGGAGAATTACATCGATCAAAAAATTCACTCATGTTCGAAGGAAAATGAAAAACGAAAAATATCTGAAAAATGAGAGAGAGAGAGAAAAAAAAACTCCGGTCATTCAGTTCCCATGACCGTCACCCCAACAAGAGCGCTGAGACCCCTTGACCACCAGGCGCCTGTCGATAAATTAAGCGTGGTAAAAAATAATAATTAATACCTAAAGGTATTTTATTCATTATATTCTGTGGTTGCAGGAAAATTATTGAAAATCGTTAATCCCATCCGGGTTACTACATATAGATAGATAGATAGATAGACAGATAGCTAGGTGATAGATAGGTAAATAGACTGATACATAACAGACAGACATACATACATGAAAGACTTACACATAAAATCACACGCATATAACAGGGAATGTTCAGTGAAAATTCTCTCTCTCTCTCTCTCTCTCGATATCTACCTACCTGCCAATTTACCTATCTATCTATCCACTGAATCCATCATCACCGATCAATATATCCTTCTATCTATCCATCCACCTATCTATCTATCCATCCATATATCATCCTATCTATCCATCCATCCATCCATCTACCTATCTATCTATCTATCTATCTATCCACCCCAAATTAAAGCTCCAATCAAAGGCAACCCAAACCTGTATATAACACTAAGAAACTCACCAACACTCCCTCCACTCCAACAACGACAACAACAACAACAACAACAACAACAACAACAACAACAACACCTGACAGTCGAGAATAATGCTACGCTAATCTGCACCAGCATCGGTACTTAATTATGCATCATTAACATCGACAGGTAAGTATGCACACCTGGGATTAGCTCACCTGGGCGTGCTGATGAAGAGGAAGGTAGAGGTGTGTGTGTGTGGGTGGGGGTGGATATGGGTGTGTGTGTGTGTGCGTGTGTGTGTGTGTGTGTGTGTGTGTGTGTGTGTGTGTGTGTGTGTGTGTGTGTGTGTGTGTGTGTGTGTGTGTGTGTGTGTGTGTGAGAGAGAGAGAGAGAGAGAGAATGAGAACAGATGTACGGGTAGGTAACACAGGCTGGATGATATTGATCTTACTGTTATGCTCCACTGTGTACATGCTCACTCGTTACGCACACACGGTTTACGTACACACACACACACACACACACACACACACACACACACACACACACACACACACACACACACACACAGAGTAGGTCATTTAATGTATACTTTCGATTCAAACTCACACGCACACGCAATCAAGTGCTCTCTCTAGATCATCTAACGCACATTTTCGACACACACAGACACACACAAACACACACACATCGCTCTCACTCTCTCTCTCTCTCCCTCTAGACACCTGATCTACTTATCTCCACGCAAGAAAGCCTCCCATCTCACCACTTCCTTGTAAGAAAACATGCACTGTCTTAAGATCACGTTCAGGTGCCGCGTTTAAGTCACTCACAGTCACCCCCCCCCCCCAAGACGGCCTCATCACCTCCCCTGTGTCTCTTCAGTACGGCAATTCTTAGTTATATTCTTGGATCATTCTTATTTCATTCTTAATTTCACTCCTTTAATTCTTCTTTTCATTCCTTTCATTTTTATTTCATTCTTAGTGCCAAAAGGCAGCCTCGAAGTCAAGGTGTCAGGAGCAGAATCGCCTAGAGCACTTTTACATTCACCTACATCCACCTAGACACCCACCTATCCACTCACCTACCTACCCATCCTCCCACCTACACACACCTATTCACTCATTTACCACCTGTGCTTTCCTAATCCACCCGTTCACCCACCTATCCACCCATCTACCTACCAATCCACTCGTACATCCACCCACACACCCAGTCATCCACCCATCCACTCACCTACCCACCCAACCACCCACCTACGCACACCTATTCACTCATGTACCACTTTCTCCTAATCCACCCATACACCCACCTATCCACCCATCAACCTACCAATCCACTCATTCACCTACTCCCACACCCACCCATCCACCTTCCCACCTAATCCCTGCACCACCTACCCCTTCCACCCACGAGTCCACCTCCCTTCTCCACCTATCTATCAGTCTGTCTATCTATCTGTCTATTTATCTATCTATATAAAACAATTACTATGTACCTTAATTTTTGTCTGGCTTGTGTGGTTATGTAATTCCCCATATCTCTCTCTCTCTCTCTCTCTCTCTCTCTCTCTAAAACTCTATCCTTCTACATCTCACTATATTCTCCCCCATCCGGCTCTATACCTTATTCATTTTTGCCTCCCCATATATTTCCAAAATATATAAAATCAAGGAATATAGATATTTTATTTTATATTTAGAGAGAGAGAGAGAGAGAGAGAGAGAGAGAGAGAGAGAGAGAGACCTTCGTGTGGTGGCACTGATAGAGCCGAGGTGTGTGTGTGTGTGTGTGTGTGTGTGTGTGTGTGTGTAATAATTCTTCCAAAAACTACATCCATCCATCAACACATCTATTAAAATATATGTATGTATGTATGTATGAACACGCCCATCGATGTATCTGTGTGCACATCCATACACCAACACACATCAGTCACAATATATGTATCTGTGTGTGTATGCCTGTATGTATTTATGTATGCATGTGCACGTCCATCAATTAATCTATATGTGTGTGTACCTATTTTTGTAGCAAAGGAAAGGCAAAAAATAAATAAATAAATAAATAAATAATAATAGTTCTTTCACTAACATGTCAAAATGCATGTATGTATGTGTGTACGTATGTATGTATGTGGGTATGTATGTATATGAGTGTATATGTACGTATGTATGAATGTATGATTGTATATGTGTATGTAAGTGTATATGTATGTGGGTATGTATGTATATGAGTGTATATGTATGTATGTATGATTGTATATGTGTATGTAAGTGTATATGTATGTATGTTTGTGTATGTATGTATGTATGTGCGCGTCCATCAATGAATCTATGTGTGCACCTGTTTTTAGAGCCAAGGGAAAGTTAAAAATACAGATTAAAAAAAGATATCTCTACGTGGGATTTTAAAGCCGCCCCACGCTGAGAGAGAGAGAGAGAGAGAGAGAGAGAGAGAGAGAGAGGAGAGAGAGAGAATATTCCTGTGAGTTTTCTTTCTCTTTTTGATCTGTGCGTAAAAACGGATGCATTCTAGAACAAGAGCGTGGGGGGGGGTAACAGACTACCCCCCTTTAACCCCCTACCCCTCCCCCCTCCTCTCCATCACTACCTCCTCCCCTTCCTTCCTTTTTATCCCCCAACCCCCTCCCTCCATCCCTCCTCTCCCCTACTTCCACCTCCCCCTCCCTCTTCTTATCCCCCAGCCTCCCCCTCCTCTCCCTTACTACCCCCTCCCCCTCTTATTCCCCTACCCCCTTCCTTCCCCTCCACTACTTCCACCCCCTCCCCAGCTATCTCAATCCCCTTTTCCTACCTATTTCACTTCCCAACCTCAACTTCCCTTCAGTATTCACCCCCCCACTCCCCCACTCACTTCCAAAACCTCTCTCAATTCACTTCTCAATCCCTTTTCTCAATCCTCCCCATTTACTCCCCAAACCTCCCCCACTCCACTTCCAACCCTTCTCCCTCTTCACTTCTTAGCTCCCTCACTCCTCAAACTCCTCCACTTCACTTCCAACCCCCCTCTTCCTTCTCACTCATCACCTCCCCTACTTTCACTCCCCAAATCTCCCCCACTTCACCTCCCAACTCCCCTCATCCTCTTCAGTCATTACCCTCCCCATCTCCTTTTACTTCCCAATCCCACTTTCTCTTCACTCCCCAAATCTCCCCCACTTCACTCCCCAACCCCCCTTTCTACTTGCTACCCAACCTCCTCCTCTCTCTCTCCAAACCCCCAACCAAACCCCTCTCGTCCCTTCACCTCCCCACATCCCCTTTCCTCCCCTTATTTCCGCACCTATAACCTCATCTTCCTATTCCACTCCCCTACCCCCCTTACCTCAACTCCCCCCACCCTCACCCACTCCACCCCATAACCCCCCACCCCAAACTCCCTATTTATTCTCACTTCCCCTCCATCCCCCTCCTCCTCCCTCTCTCTCTCTCTCTCTCTCTCTCTCTCTCTCTCTCTCTCTTGCTCTCTTCTCCATTTTCACAAAATTTTCTGTTCCACTAAATACTCACTTGACACGAGAAAAGACAAAATTAACCTCGTTTAGAAAAAAAATCAAGACCTCAAAAAAAAAATCAATTAAAAAAAGGTAATTACAGGTAGACAATCTCACAGGTAAAAGGTTAATGACACTTCTGTAACACCAATATAAAAAAAAATCATAAAAAAAAACAGCAAACTATAATCGGCTATGATCAGAATGAAATGTCAAAGTCTAAAGGCTGGGAAATGTAATTAGGAATCAATGAAAGAACAAAAAAAAAAAAAAAGCGAAAAATAACACCCGAAAAAAACTAGGAAAAAAATGACACTGAAAAAATACTCGAAAAATATATAAAAAAAAAATATGACACTGAAAAAAATACTCGAAAAAAATATATAAAAAAATGTGACACTGAAAAAAATACTCGAAAAATATATAAAAAAAAATATGACTGAAAAAAATACTCGAAAAATATATATAAAAAAATGTGACACTGAAAAAAAATACTCGAAAAAACTAGGAAAGAAAAATGTGACACTGAAAAAAAAACTCGAAAAAACTAAGAAAAAAATATATGTGACAATGGAGGAGACGATTATTATTATTATTATTTTTTTTTAATGCCAAGATGAAGGTGGAAAATTATGCTTTTGTTTACCTGGAGATATAAAATTAATCTTAACATTAATCTTATGTGGAGAGGAACACAGTCTTCAGGTAAATATGAGACAGGTATGAATTATGATGTGTGTGTGTGTGTGTGTGTATGTGAGAGAGAGAGAGAGAGAGAGAGAGAGAGAGAGAGAGAGAGAGAGAGAGAGAGAGAGAGAGAGAGACAGAAATCGTCCTTAATTACTTAGTATACCGTCTCTCCTTCCACCTTCCCTTTTCTATCCCCCCTTCATCCCTACCTCTCCCCCAACCTGCCCCACCTACCCTTTCTACCCCCTCCACTTTCCTTTTCTACCCCACCTTATCCCTGCCTCTCCTCCCCAACCTTCCCCCACCTACCCATTCTACCCTCCTCATCCCTACCTCTCCCTTCAGATCTTCCCCCCACCTTCCCTTTCTACTCCTCCTTATCCCTTCCTCCCCCTCTCCACCTCCCTTTTCCCCCCTTCCTCTCCCCCCCACCTTATCAATGATGGAGGGGGGCGTGGAGTCCAGGCATCGTATAGCGAGTCAGTGGATATTTAGGAGGAAGCCAGTGACGCATTTACGCAACTCTAGCGTATGGATGTCACCGGAAATGCTTTATTATGTGCGTAGGTGGGATGATTTGTTGACGAGAGGCCATATGGGGAGGATGGAGAGTGAGAAACTAACTAGGAGAGTATATGTGAGTTAGGTAGAGAGGGGGAAGGAGGGGAAGGTCGAGGAAGAGATGGAGGGTTGGGGTAAAGAGGTATATGTGGCGAGGATGGAGAGTGAGAGACTAACTAGGAGTGTATGTGAGTGAAGTGGAAGGGGGGGGAGGAAGCGTGAGAGACCAAGGATGAGGTGGAGGGGGAGATGGCGAGGGGAAAACCGAGGATGAGGTGGAGGAATGGAGTAGAGAGGTACAAGTGAGAGGGGGGGTGTATGTTCCGAGGACAAGGAGACATGGAGGCGATTTGTTTGTGGCTACCCCTTTCGGGAACTGAGGCGTCTGGCTTGAGAGAGAGAGAGAGAGAGGCGGAGGACGGTGTGGGGCAAAAGTTAGGTGGATTTAGCGCTAAGGGGAGGACATACAGCAGTGCACAAAAATTCGTCGACAGTCCTTTACTATCACTATCTCTCTCTCTCTCTCTCTCTCTCTCTCTCTCTCTCTCTCTCTCTCTCTCTCTCAACAGAATAAACTTACCAAGACTACACCTAACCCCTCCAATTAAAAAAAAGAAAAATTGAAAATAAAAAAATCGTCTAAACTATATAAAATCGTCCTGTTGTAGCCAAATAAATACCCAAAGGACGGCACCGCAACGAGGGGGTTAAATATAAATGATAAGGGGGAGGGGAGGGGGAGGGGAGAGGAGGGGGAAAGGGGGAGGAGGAGGAGGAGGGGGCCATTAAGAGGATGTCAATTAAAGTCATTAGTGGGAGCAGGAGGGGGTTGGATTATTTAGGGGTGTGGGGGTGTGGGGGTGTGGGGGGAAAGGGAAGCGAGATGGGGAGCGAGGATGAGGGATGGGGCGGGGGATAGAATGAAATGGTGGATCAATTTACCATAGATATAAATGGAATGGAATGGCGTAGAGGAACATAAGAGTTTTACCTGATTATATATTTCATTTTATTTTTTACCTGAGAAAATGAGCAACATTCACACAACTAAAGATGGACAAAGTGAACATACATATTACTGCGTGTGTGTGTGTGTGTGTGTTACTGTGTGTGTGTGTGTGTGTGTGTGTGTGTGTGTGTGTGTGTGTGTGTGTGTGTGTGTGTGTGTGTAACGATGGTGCTTTCTAAAATGAGGCAGGCTGGATATGAAAACCCGAAAACTAAAAACAAAAAAAATAGTCGCTCTTAACCACAACACAAAACAAATAAATAAATGAATATAAACAAAAAAATCTTCATCGAAGGATTACAAAAAATTCCAGACTGAGGAAGGCAAAATAAATAAACAAATAAATAAATAGATAAATAATAAAAATAAACAACAGTTGTCACCATCATCCAACCAACAACAACAACAACAACAACAACAAACATAAACAAACACACAAACACGCTGCCTGATACACCATTCATTGTCCTCATTTTTTTTTTTTTAATTTTACACCTCCTCCCCCCAAAAAAAAAAAATAATTATGTAAAGAAATGTCAAAAAATAATATTGAAATGTAAAAAAAAATCATATAAGAATGTCAAAAAATCTTGTAAAAATGTAAATTATGTAAAAAATGTAAAAAAAAAAAATAATCATGTAGAAAATGTTTTTAAAATCATGTAAAAAAAAAATGTCAAAAACAAAATAATGTAAAATATGAAAAAAAAAAAAAAAATCATGTAAATAATTTCAAAAAATTATGTAAAAAAAATGAAAAAAAAAATCACGTAAAATAATCACGCAAAAGAATTATGTAACAAAATCATATAAAAAATCATGAAAAATCCTTTAAAAAAATAATGTAAAATGTAAAAAAAAAAAATCGTCAAAAAAGAATCCAGGTAAAAAATCGTCAAAAACATCATGTCACAAAATTCGTCAAAAAAAAAATTCATGTAAAAAAAAAAAAAAAAAAAAAAAAAAAAAAATGTACGCTTGCAAAAACATGGCGGGTGCTTTTCTGTGGCCCCCATGCACGGCCTCCTCTGCATGACGCTGGCTTATGCATGACCGTCACATGTTCCCTTTTGGGTTTTTGCGGCCCCCCGACCCCTCCCCCCCCCAAGCATTATTTTTCGCGGCTATGTGCGTGCAATTGACCTCTCGACCCTACGGCCATTTCTGTGCAACATCAGCGGTAAATGGGAAGTCACCTTTTGCAACATTAAGGGTGTGGAAATAGGTGGTGTGTGTGTTTTTTTGCAATATTTGGCGTGTTTTTGCAATAATTGGCGTGTTTTTTGCAATATTTGGCGTGCTTTTTGCAATATTTGGCGTGTTTTTGCAATATCTGGCGTGCTTTTTGCAATATTTGACGTGTTTTTTGCAATAATTGGCGTGTTTTTTGCAACATCAGGGGTAATTCAGGGGCCACTTTTTGCAACATCTGAGGTGTGATTATATGTTGCTTTTCTGCAACATTAGCGGTGATATTAGGGGGAGCTTTGGCAATATTAGGGGTGATTATAGTTGGCTTTTGCAACATTAGGGGTGATATTTGGCAACATTTGGGGTGTGGTAATAGGCTGTGTTCTTTGCAACATTTGGGATGATATTTGAGTGAGTTTTTGCAACATATGAGTGAGTTTTTGCCACTTTGAGTGAGTTTTTTCCCCATTTGAGTGAGTTTTTGCAACACTCGGGGTGATATCAAGGGGCAACTACGCTATACTAGAAGACTTTTTTTGCAAACATTATGGGTAACACTAAGGGCTTGTTTGCAACTTTAGGGGGTAAGAGTAACAGCCTTATTGCAACAAAATTACTAGTTTTCTTGCAATATTAAGGGAAGTTTTTGAAATGTCAGGGGTAATATTATTCTCTCTCTCTCTCTCTCTCTCTCTCTCTTCTCTCATTTCCCCATCCTAATCATGCTCACTCAAACATCCCCTCCTTGGCTGCCCTCCCTCTCTCCCTCCCTCGCTCACTATCTCATTTTCTCTCGCACTCGCTCACATATCCCCATCCCAATTATGCTCATCCACACCCCCCCCCACCTACGCCGCCCTCCCTCATAGCCAGAAACAAGGCAGCTAACGACCCAACCACCCTATTTGAGGCACGTGCAATTCCACAGGGGTAATTGGCACGTGGTGGGACTAAATAACTGGGGAGCGTCCTGGGGGGTAAAAGTCAGGGGGGGAGGGGTGGGGGAAGGGGGGAGGGGAGGGGTGGGGAAAGGGGGGAGGGGAGGGGAGGGGTTAAAGTAAGAGCAGGGGAGAGGAGAAATGAATGGGAAGGGGGAGAAGGACAGGGTGGGGGAGAAGAGGAGTGTAGGGGGGAAGGAATGGGTTGGGGGCAGTAATGGCAAGGAGGGGGAAGAATAGGGTAATAGGGAAGAGAAGAAAAAGAGTGGGGAGGAAGAGGAGAAGGTGATGGTGGGGGGGGGAAGAGAGGGAGGGGAAGGGTAGCGGGGTAGCTGTAGGGAAGGTAAGGACGGGGAGGGGAAGGAAGGAGGGAGGGTGAGGGAAGGGAAGGAAGGAAGGAAGGAGTGAGAGAGGGTAGGTCTGTGAGGTAAGGGGAAAGAAAAGGGGGATGGGTGATCAGGGAAGAGAGGAATGGAAGAGGTAAGGGGAGGGGATCTTCTGCTGAGAGAGAGAGCGATGGCAGAATGAACTCACTGCTCAAGCTGGTGAAGTATGGAGAGAGAGAGAGAGAGAGAGAGAGAGAGAGAGAGAGAGAGAGAGAGGTAACAAAAATAGCATAACCTGAAAACAACGAAGAAAAAGTAAAAGAATAGCATCGCAGAGTCTCCATCCCCTCCCCTCCCCCTCCCCCTCCCCTTCTCCCCACCTCCTCCCCCTCCCCCCACCCCTGCCCCCCACGTCTGCACCTCGCCATTACACAATTACGGACACTGCTCACATATGGTAATTGTGGGACGCCATTACGAATAAATAAGTGTGTGTGTGTGTGTGTGTGTGTGTGTGTGTGATGATGATGATGATGATGATGATGATGATGATAATGGTGATGATGATGATGATGATGATGATGATGATGATGATGATGATGATGATGATGGTGATATTTTTTGGTGTTTTTGTATACATTCATTCTCATTTTCCCCTCCTTCTCTCCTCTTTCCTCCTCCTCTTCCCTTCAGTCTCACGGCTTTCTTCCTCTTTTCTTGTACACTTTGTAATTGCTCTTTCATTTACTTTTTTCTTGTTTTCCTGCCAATTTTCTTCCCATTTCCTCTCTTCGTTTTTCATCTCTTTCTTTCCTCCTGCTTCTCACCTTTAGTTTCCTTCTTCTTCCTCCTCTTACCTCTTTTCTCCTTCCTCCCTCTTCCTTCTTCCCTCTCTTCCTTTCTCCATCCTAACCTCCCCTACTTCCTTCCTACTCCTTTCCTCTCCCCCTCTCTTCTCCTTCCTCCCATTTTACCCCTCCCTTCTTTTCCCCACCACTCTCCCCCTTTCCTTCTCCTCCCTCTCCTCCTTTCCCCTCCCTTCTCCTCCCCCCTTCCATTTTTCCTTCCCTCTTCTCTTGTTCGTTTTGTTAAGGGACGTTTTTCAGTGTCTATCTCTTAATGTTTTTTTTTTTTTTTTTACAATGGCGTGCAAAAGTGGTAATTGTGGGGGGTGAGGGACGGAAGAAGGAAGGGGGAGGGGGGAGGAGGGGGGAGGGGGAAGGAAGGGGGTTGAGTGGTTCATAAGGACGCAAGATCGAGCCCCGTTCAGCGGTAAGTAGTGGTTTAATCTCTTTTTAATATTGTAAATCCCCTCTAAATCCCCCTTCTCTATATTGTAAATCCCCATTCTCTATATTGTAAATCCCCCTTCTCTATACTATAAATCCCCCTTCTCTATATTGTAAATTCCTCTTCTCTATATTGTAAATCCCTCTTCTCTATGTTGTAAATCCCCCTTTCCTATATTGTAAATCCTCCTTTTCTATATTGTAAATCCTCCCTTCTCTCTAATGTAATCCCCCCGATTTTTTTCTGGCGATAATTAAAATATATCTGAGTGTGAATCAGCGTAATAAATCGCCATGGAAAAGTTGCTACGAGATTTCCTGAGCTCACAAGAATAGGGACCCTTGGATAGTATCGATAGACGGCCCACTGAGCGAGGTTATCTATCTATCTATCTATCTATCTGTCTGTCTGTCCGTCTGTCTATCTATCTATCTATCTGTCTGTCTATCTATCTATTTTAATCTGTTCTTTTATGTATGTCTGTATATATGTACCTTTTTATCTATCAATCTATCCTTTTATGTATCTATCAGCTTATGTCTATCTATCCACTACATTGGGTCATTCTGCAGTCACCTATCTATCTATCAATCTATCTACCCATCTATCTATCTATCTACCTCTTTCGCTAAATTAAGAAACATAGTGAAACGCAAACTCCAATACACACACGCACGCGCACACACACACGCACGCACGCGCACACACACTACAATCCCCAAAGTACCCACATACACACTCTCATCTTCTCCTCTCACACACACCCACCCATCCACACCCACACACCCACACACACACACTACAATCCCCACAATACCCACATACACACCTCCATATTTCCCTCACACACACACACACACACACACACACACACACACACACACACACACACATACACACGTACACAGCAGCAAAAAACGCACACACAACATCCGTCTCAGGCGATCGATAGCCAAAGATCACAATTTCTGTTCTCTAGATTAGATTATTGCCAGGATGGGTAATCTCTCATCCACCCCCCCTGATACCCCCCACCCCCCTGATACTCCCCTTTCCTGACGTCCCCCCACCCTCCTGACACGTCCCCCACCCCCCTGACACCCCCCTCCCCTCAGCCCCCCTTCATCTCCCTCCCTTCCATTTTCACCCCTTCCCAGACACACTTTCCCTCCCTCCTTCCCTTCATCGTTCTCTCTGCTTTTCCTCTTCCCTCCCCCCCCTCTCTCTCTCTAATTTTCCCCCTCCACCTGTCCTTTCCCCCTCACCTGCCTGGCTCACTACTCTTTCCCCTTTCCTATTAATATCATCTGTTACATTCCCTCCCTCACCCTCACTCCCACCCGCACCCCTCACCCTCACCCTCATTCTAATCCACGTAATTATCCACTTTCTGGCTCTTTTCTGCCTCATCTCTCTCTCTTTCTCACCCACACCCTTTCTCACTCTCTCACTCCATCATCATCATCATCTGTCTCTCTTCCTCACCCACACCCTTTCTCACTCTCTCACTCCATCATCATCATCATCTGTCTCTCTTCCTCACCCACACCCTTTCTCACTCTTTCACTCCATCATCATCATCATCATCTGTCTCTCTTCCTCACCCACACCCTTTCTCACTCTCTCACTCCATCATCATCATCATCATCATCATCATCATCATCTGTCTCTCTTCCTCACCCACACCCTTTCTCACTCTCTCACTCCATCATCATCATCATCATCTGTCTCTCTTTCTCACCCACACCCTTTCTCACTCTCTCACTCCATCATCATCATCATCTGTCTCTCTTCCTCACCCACGCCCTTTCTCATCACCATCATCACCATCATCATTTAAACCCTTATCTTTTTCTACGTTCCCCCCCCCTCTCTCTCTCCCCTCCAAATCCCACCCCTTTCTGGTTTTCTCTATTCCCAAAGTTACACCACAAAGACCCCCCCGCCCTTCTCTCTCCCTATCTACGTATCACCAAACTTACACCACAACCACACCATCCTCTCACCACTGCCTTCCATCCCCACTCACCACGATCAGTCAATAACCACCGCCGTCACAACCCCGTCACCTGTCCACCGACCAATGAAATTTTTAGCCAAGGTGTTCAAAGTTCAAACACACCCCTCCACCCTCCTCAAACTCCCTCCAAAACCTACAAAACCCTCGCGTGGCTTCTGACGTACGCGAGCCAGTTCCATCAGCCACTCCTGGTTTCAGATATTCATGTTGGTTTCAGTTCTCTCTTCCTGTGTTGGTTTCGATCTTGTGGCCTTTTTCGATTTCGTTTCTCTCTCTCTCTCTCTCTCTCTCTCTTACAAGAAAACCTGATTAGGACGGAGACCGACCAACAGTCTCCCCAAAACTAAAAAAAAAAAAAAATTGTGTGTGTGTGTGTGTGTGTGTGTGTGTGTGTGTGTGTGTGTGTGTGTGTGTGTGTGTGTGTGTGTGTGTGTGTGTGTGTGTGTGTGAGAGAGAGAGAGAGAGAGAGAGAGAGAGAAATACTCGAACTCAAAGGGTTAAAAAATACAGGTTATCGACTTTAGAAGAAACCCGATACGACAAGGAGAAAAAAAAGGTGAGACAGACCGACAGACAGGACTAATTAGCGTTCTACCTGGCGAGGGACACACTAATTAACCTGCCTCATTCAGGTGTCGTGTCACCTGGATGGACACCCTCTCTGCCGGCCGTCACTGCGCTACACGGCATCAACTCGTACGGTTCACGGTGGAAACGAGCGATTTTTAGCAAGAAGAAGCAGTATTTTGGATATTTTGTTTTTTCACTGATGTTAAATAGTGGGAAATATCCAGGTGGAACCATAGGAATGAGAGGGTAAACACACACACACACACACACACACACACACACACACACACACACACACACACACACACACACACACACACAATCGTCTTTCTTGTCAGTTATAAAACAAGACAAAACGGGTCAGAAGAGAGAGCCTGGGCACATCCTCTCTCAGTACCAGATCGAAGTTATGGTCACGTCACCTTAGCATTAGTTAGGTAAGCAGCCTTGTAACTCCTAAGAAGTTGGGGATCGTGCTTGAGGTTTCCAGTCTCTCTAGATTTACGTTCCCAAGGATAACAGGGACCGCTGCTACAAACATCAGTAACGTACGTAATCATGAAGAAATGATGATGATGATGATGATGGCAGAAGCACAACATAATATTCCTCGATGATGATGATGACGATGATAATGATGAAGAGGATGGTGATGATGATGATGATGATGATGGTGATGATGATGATGATGATGATGACGATTTTAATAGACGGACAACGTACCTCTCATATTCAACAATCAACGCCTGTATACAGACTGCTACACCCACTCTACATGGCACTTTATAATTATTTACTGTTGTAGGTACTGACGCAATATTTTTCATGCGATAAAAATTAAGTTCAGCAAGTTGACCTCTGTATTTCAGTTGAAGGGGGTGTTGAGTGTATGGGTGTGTATGGGAGTGTGTGTGTGGACGGTCAGGTGTGTTTGGTGTGAATGTGAGGTGAGGTGGCTGATGAGGAACACCTTTACCTGTGTTCTCACGTAATGACCGTGTTCGCCCAGCATAATAAGCATCACCATCCACCCCGCACCTACGCCCACCTGACCTCATGATGGTGAAAATAAAACAGATCTTTGGTGGAGTAACTTAATGATGCTGAAGGACTGGAATTATAACAAGATTCTCTCTCTCTCTCTCTCTCTCTCTCTCTCACCTGGTCATAAACTACCTCAACCCTTATTTCCATGACTGTAATATCCCCCTTATCCCCTGCCAATTCTCCCATCATAATCGAGACTCATCCCTTCTTTCCCTTCTTCCCCTCCCCTCCCCTTCCTGCCCCTCTCTCCATCCCCCACCCCACTCCTCACGCCCCTCTACACCCCACTTACTCCCTCCTCCCCCTTCCAGCCCATCCCAAATTTACACTCAACACTCCCCCTACTCTTCCCCTCCTCTTTTTCTGTCCCAAACTTGAGGAAGGATTCAGCGCTTTAATATCGTTGAAGTAATACCTAAAAAAGCCCTAAAATATTAACATGCACTTATCTAACACAATCTAACCTAACCTAACCTCGCCTAACCTCTCACATTTACCACTCCACTATCCAATAACCTCTTCTACTTCTAACCACACTATCACAAAAACCTCTCCCGACCACCCTCCAACCCCCAACCCATTGCCCCTCCTGCCCTCACCTGCTCCTAACAACCCCCCACCCTGTCAGAGCCGGGGTGGTTTATGTTCAAGGGGTAGTCATTTGTTGCACAGGTGGCTGCAGTAGGGTGGCGTGGAGTGGCGTGATGTTAGGCCATTGAGAAGGGCAGGGGGGAGAGATGTTTGGTGTGTGTGGTTTGATGTGTCTGGTATCTTGTGAGCGGCGTGTGTGTGTGTGTGTGTGTGTGTGTGTGTGTGTGTGTGTGTGTGTGTGTGTGTAGTTTCTGGCTATGCATTAAAAGTATACAAGTGTGTGTGTGTGTGTGTGTGTGTGTGTGTGTGTGTGTGTAGTTTCTGGCTATGCATTAAAAGTATACAAGTTTTTTTTTCTATGATGACCGTACCTTGATTATGTTACCTATTTTGAATCCCTCAAACAAATCATTAATATTTTTCAACCATAATAAAATTCCTTCCTCAATTTTTTAGTGGGAAATTAATCCATCCATAATCCATTCCTTTATCCCTTCAACTTTAGCGTAGTGGTCCGGGGCTAGGCGATGCAGTCCTGGTATTGAAGGTGACCCATCCCACGCCTCTGACTAAATATGTACGGATGGAGCGCCTAAGAGCACTAAACCACCAGGCGCTCAGGTGTTAGTTACCACCCAGTGTACAGTAATATAAGGCTTCCTTGTTTTAAAGAAATTATTTGGCTTATTCAGTGTCGAGTCGCATTATGGTAACACAACGCTACATTGAGTGAGTGGATGGAGTACGTTGAGTGAATGGATGGAGTACAGTGAGTGAGTGGATGGAGTACAGTGAATGAGTGGATGGAGTATGTTGAGTGGGTGGATGGAATACAGTAAGTGAGTGGATGGAGTACACTGAGTGGGTGGATGGAGTACACTGAGTGAGTGGATGGAGTACATTGAGTGAGTGGATGGAGTACACTGAGCGAGTGGATGGAGTACACTGAGTGAGTGGATGGAGTACACTGAGTGAGTGGATGGAGTACATTGAGTGAGTGGATGGAGTACATTGAGTGAGTGGATGGTAGATTCCCCTACCCACAACAAAAGAAAACATGTACTTAACCAGGAATTAAATCACTGCCTAATCAATCAAGTAATTAGCATATCATTCAGGTAATTAGTACATTTTTCTGGCCTCCTTGAGACAATTTAATCACCTTTTGGAAACCTGTAATTATCGTGGGGTCAAAGGTCAGGGGTCAAGGTTGAGGTCACACATATATGCAACTATGAAAAAGTGACAAACGTGACCCTCAAAAAATGGACTCATATATCGACCGAACAGCATTGTGTGAGAGAAGGGGAGCGTGGGGGGCGGGGGGCTGTTACGAGGGGGGCGTGGGGACGTGGGGGGAGCTATAAAGAGGGGGTCGGGGGTCATTAGGACTGCACAATGGCCTAATAATTGCACTAATGGCGTAATTGGGGTCATCCTGCAGGGGGGGTTTATGATCCAGGTAAATAAGGGTGTCACAGGTAAGGGCGTTCAGGTGTGGCTGTGGGAGGTGGTGGTGGTCAAGTGGTAAAGAAGTGGACTGCAGACCGAAGAGACGCGAGATCGAGGCCAAAATTGACACAGGTAAAGGTGGCTCAGGTGTGACTATGAGAGATGGTGGCCAAGTGGTAAAGAAGTGGACTGCTGACCGAAGAGACGAGAGATCGAGTCCCCAAAAATGCATACGAGGTTAATCAGCTCTGACCCCCGCTAATACAATGACAGAGGGGCATGGACGGTGGGCATTAGTGTTCAAGATGTGACACGTAAAGGTGCATAAGGTCATCTGGTGTACCTAGGAAGACGACAGGACTTCAGGGAAAGGACTATATAATGTATGTCTGGATCAGGATATATTATAAAGAGATAAGCCCTTCATTACAATTATATCCTCTCTCTCTCTCTCTCCCTCTCTATCTATCTATCTGTCTATCTATCTATCTCTCGTAGTGAAGTGGTGAAAAAGGAGAGAGAGAGAGAGAGAGAGAGAGACCCTCGTAGTCAAAGGGTTAATCTTAAATAGCGTAATTAATGGTTGAAAAGCAATTACTGACTAATTAGGTCATCAGGAGCCACAGCCATCAGCCCCCAAAGGGTATCATTAATTTCATATGTAGCACACACACACACACACACACACACACACACACACACACACACACACACACACAGTCAATCTATACACACCAAGGTACATACAGATACACAAACATACAGGAGGAAATTACACACACACACACACACACACACACACACACACAGTCAATCTATACACACCAAGCTACATACGGATACACAAACATACAGGAGGAAATTACACACACACACACACACACACACACACACACACAGAAGCGTAACCAATCGACCAGTTTCCTGTGTTTCTGGTCTATAATTGGGCGTATCATCAATATTGGTCAGCCTGCCCTATCATCTCGCTCTTATAATTCATCTGAGGGGGAGGGGAGAGCGAGAGGGGAGAGAGGTGGGGGTGCTGAAGGGAGAGGGTGGGGGAGACAGGTGGGAAAAAGGGGAGATGGGGTAAGAGGTGAGAGAAAGGGAGGGGGGAGAGAGGGAGAGGGGAGAGAGGAGACAGAAGATGGGGAGGGGAAGAGAAAAGGAGAGAGGGAAGAAGACTGGTAGGAAAAAGAGGGAGATGGGAAAGAGGTGAGAAGAATGTAAAACAAGAAAGAGAGAGAGAGAGAGAGAGAGAGAGAGAGAGAGAGAGAGAGAGAGAGACAGACAGACAGACAGACAGAGAGAGACAGAGAGAGAGAGAGAGAGAGAGAGAGAGAACGATGAGGGGAGGGATGGGGAGAGGAGATGGGAACGATCAAAGGGGAAAGAGAAGAGAAGGTTTCAGGTAAAGATGGGGAGGAAGGATCAGGTTGGTAACTAAGGAAAGAGGGAAAGAGGAAACGGGAGGAGGAGGGAAAGAAAGGGGAAGAAGGGAGGAGAGGGGAGAAAAGAAGGGAAGAGCAAGAGGGGGCTAAAGCAAGAGGAAGACGGGAAAAGAGGGGAGGAAATATCAGGTTGGTAACTATGGAGAGAGGGGAAAAGGAAGAGGGAGGGGTTGCTAAGAGAATAAGGCTTCCTCTCACTGACCTGAATGTGTTAGGGAGAATAAGAGGGGAGGGGGAAGGCGTGGGGAAGGAGGGGAGAAGAGGGGGGGAAGGGGAGAAGAGGGGATGGAGGGAGGGGAGAGAGAGATGAAGAGAATGGGTGGTGACGGGCGGAATAATGGTGTGTGTGTGTGTGTGTGTGTGTGTGTGTGTGTGTGTGTGTGTGTGTGTGTGTGTGTGTGTGTGTGTGTGTGTGTGTGTGTGTGTGTGTGTGTGTGTGTGTGTGTGTGTGTGTGTGTGTGTATTTTATTCCTCTAACAGCAATTTGAGGTAATAAGCCGATCATCTTCAAAATAATAATAATAATAATAATAATAATAATAATAATAATAATAATAATAACTCCTGGCCTACTCAACACTCAACCCCTTCACAATGACGTCCTACTTCCGCCTCTCGTCACACCTGTAATTAACACCTGAACTTCACCTTTCCTTAATTAATTCTCGATTTTCTTTGTTTACCTTTAATGTTACCTTTCTGCTTCCTTTCGTCCTTTGCATATCATTATTATGCTAGTGCTTCCTCTCTCTCTCTCTCTCTCTCTCTCTCTCATTTAGGGGTTGTACAGTAGTTACACCTGGATGATTAATTAAGGACACACACACACACACACACACACACACACACACACACACACACACACACACACACACACCACCCCTTACCATTATTTCCCATGTCCTTAATCTTTCTTTCCCTCGACTGACATAAATAGATACACAGACAGACAGACAGACAGATAGATAGATAGATAAGAAGATAAACAGATAGATACAAAACAAGTCTACCATCACCACACACCTGACTACCCCACCTGTGCACACCTGGCCTCTCAAGTCTTACCTTCCATACACCTCTAACAAGACAATCAGATGCCTAATACATTCCTAATTACTCTCCACATGTCCAGCTCCCCCAATACTCCCACACCCAGCCAATTAAGGGCCTAATTACTGCCTTAATGAGGGTGGAGGTGATTAGGGAAGGATGCAGAGTGATGGAAGTAATTAAGTGGCTGAAAAGATGGGGTGGTTGGTCTAATTAATTTGTATGTTTGGGTTAATGGAATGAACTGATGATCTGGAAGAGAGAGAGGGGAAAAAGGGAGATGATGATGATGATGATGATGATGATGATGATGATGATGATGATGATGATGATGGTGATGATGATGACGACGATGAAACAAAAGAGAAGACTCAGACAGATATACCGTACATAGAAAGAGAGAGAGTGAGAGTGAGAGAGAGAGAGAGAGAGAGAGAGAGAGAGAGAGAGAGAGAGAGAGAGAGAGAGAGAGATTGGACTGCAAAAGGTTACCCGTCTCTCTCTCTCCCTCACCCCCCTGACCTTCTCCTTAACTGTTGGCAGTCTACAAAATTATGAAACTTTTTTCTGATCGGCATTCCCTTCCACCATTACCTCTCTCTCTCTCTCTCTCTCTCTCTCTCTCTCTCTCTCTCTTTTCCAAAACTGTGAAACTTGTTATTTGTCTTCTTCTCCCTCTTCATTACCTCGCTTATTATTATTATTATTTATTATTATTATTATTATTTCAAAAGTAAAAAAAAAAGGTGATTTAAAACAGAGACAATGTACCAGAAGTCTTAAGATGTAGGTAAGACACAGGTAAAAATTATCTTCATCATTATTTCACCACTCAATCCCATCTCTGTTTTACCTGGTGTGATGTGCATGCATAAATGAACACCTGGTTATTGAACACTGCCATACCGCAATTTTGAAAGGCGTATCTCGATTCTTACGCCTTTCAAATAATCTTATAGTTTAAAAAAAAAGTAAAAAGACGGGCGCGAAACCAGTAAAAGACGGACTGGGAATCATCGGACCCTGCCTCAAAAAGTAAATAAATATATACAATAATAACGTAAGACTTCTACTCAGCTTCAATGGTGTGGCGATAAAAAGTGAGTTCAACTGGATCGCGTTCTCTAGCCTGTTACACTGTCTATTTATGAGAAAAGAGACTTTGTATCAATAACACTATGTGATTAAGTGTTGTCTGTGTGTGTGTGTGTGTGTGTGTGTGTGTGTGTGTGTGTGTGTGTGTGTGTGTGTGTGTGTGTGTGTGTGTGTGTGTGTGTGTCCACATTTGACCCCCTTGGATTTCAACGTGCCATACATTAAGAGACGCAGAATGACGAGCTAACAACGATGGTGTCATTTATAAAGGTTTGCTGTCAGTTGCATGCGTGCCACGCGCACTTTTGTGCCCGATTTTTCGCCAGACACTGGGAACCCTCTACAGGTCATACCGCTGGGTGGAATGAGCAGAAAGTTGGCATGGACGCACCCGGTACGTCAGGGCGGGTCCATGTCATGTTTGGTGCATGGGAACGTACATGATAACAATTTAAGAGTCCAATCGAGAATGACGCCCAAGTGCCCTCGGCAGGAGCACGCGCTTAGTGGCCCTATTCCAGGACCAAACCTTGGGAAATGTCATGCATATGTTTGTAAATATTTTTTGGAACGTGCCCTCTAGCCTGTTATATATAAGAGAAAACGGACCTTGTATTTAGCCTACATGGGGATACTATACCAGAACCAGACTTTGAAAGAAATGTCATGCAATTGCTCGGAAATGTTACCTGGCAAGATTCAACCTTTCTTGCACTTCCTTGCTTATCTTCCACGATGCAAGATTAATGCAGGTTTATGGATTGCAATTTCGCCTTGTGATTGCAGCGGGTGTTTGGTGCATGGAGGTGGGGTTGTTTTTGTGGCAAGTAAAGTGGTTTTGTATACAGATTTGAGATTAGGGTAGCGATCTGAGGCCATTGTTGCAGAGAGAGAGAGAGAGAGAGAGAGAGAGAGAGAGAGAGAGACAGACAGACAGACAGAGACAGAGACAGAGAGATTTTTAGTAGTTCAATAAATTTAATAATATAAGTCTTGGCTCTTGTTCAGACTGATTAAATATACAGTAAAACAGAAGTGTTTATTTTAGAAGAAGAAGTACAAGAAGAAAGGAAGGAGGAGGAGGAGGAGGAGGAGGAGGAGGAGAAGCAGGATGATGATAATAATAATAATAATAATAATAATAATAATAATAATAATAATAACAACAACAATAATAATAATATACAACAACAAAAACGACAAAAATGACTGTGGCAAAGCTAACGAATAAGACAACGAAGAGAACTACCTGAACGACCAAGGAACGACGGGATGACAAAGGGAACGACTAGGACGATGAAGGGAACGACCTGAACGACCAAGGAACAACGGGAACGACCAGGATGATGAAGGGAACGACACAAACGACCAAGGAACGACGGGACGACAAAGGGAACGACCAGGACGGTGAAGGGAACGACTTAGACGACACCTTGCATTATAAAAGACGCTGTTGAGACGGTAAACACTTGGACATAGCGATGAGTAGGGGAAGATGAGAGGGGAGGAGGGTGGGAGGGAGGAAGGAAGGGAGGAGGACGAGAGGGCAGGAGGAGGTAGAGAGGGCGACTGAAGAGGAGAGAGGAGAGGGAAGAAAAAGAAAGAGAGAAATGGGGAGTGTAAATGAAAGATGAAAGGGTGAGAGGAAAGGGGAGGAGAAAAGGAGAAGAGTGGAAGAATGAGGGGTAAGGCAGAAGGATAAGAAAGAGAGGGGATGGAGGGGAGGGACCTGAGGATGAAGAGGGGAGGGGAGGGGAGGGGAGAGGGGAAAAAGTCTGAAATCTGAAGAGCAATTTAAGATACAGGAGAGAGACAGGAATACGGAACTGAGAGGAGGGTGATTTGGAGAGCAGGGAGACATGGGAGTTTTATTTATTTATTTATTTATTTATTCATTTATTCATTTATTTATTAAGGTCATGAAGAAAGAAAGGAAAAAGTAACAAAAAAAATACATAGATACAGAAGAAAATCTATACACCTGACTACACGTGTCCTCCATTCAAGAAAAAAAAAAGTGAGATGTGGAAGAGGAAGAGGAACTATGAAGAGGAGGAGGAGGAGATGGGAGGAAGAGAGGGGGGAGGACAAGGGGAGGGCGGTGGAGACAAGAGGAAGGGTGATGAGAGGAAAGAGGAAATATGGAGAGAAGGAAGATGAGATGGGAGGGAGAATGAAGAGGGGGGAGGAGGGAGAGGAAGGAAGTTGGAGAGGACAGAAAGAGGAAAGCTGGGCAGAGGGCTAGAAGAGGATTTGGAGAGGAGAATTGGGAGAGTAGGAGAAAGGAAGAATGGTAGATGGAGGAAGAGACAGGAAGGGGGTAGGAGGGAAGTGGAAGATATAGGAAGGGGGGGTGCATGGGCAGAAGGGGGAGGGTACGGGACAGAAGAGGGGAGGGGGGTCTGATAAGTTGGAGGGGGAGACAGGACGAAGGGAGGGGTGTGTGGGAATGGGGTGGGGAGAATTTGGAAAGAAAGAAGGGGGGGAGGGGGAACAGAGAGAGATATGGAGGGGGGGAGGTGTAAAAGATAAACATACACACTTCGATATTACTCACCATTTACAGTAGTATACATCATCTAAGGACAGTATCGTAAACAAAATATATGCCAGGAAGGATACGTTATGGGGTCTTTTATTAGTACTCTTTTTGTTTATAATTTTATTAGTATACTCTTGGTGTCTGCTGGCTATTGTACTAAGATTAAGAAAGGCGTCTGGTATACTGAAGGAAATTATTTGTTTTTCCTTCCCCTGTTCACCTTCTGAAAAAAAAAAAAAATAAAGGAACCGCCCCCCCAAAAAAAAAACCTATACCAAATCCTTCCATTTTGCTTATGTTCTCCTCAGCTGAATAAAATCGCCTAACTGTTTCGTCTCGTTTCGTTTATAAAGGCCCCAACAAGCATACGTCAGCTCTGGTCACCTAATGGCAAATCCCCGAGCTGCTTAATCTCCAGCTGCCTCTCTATTCAGTCCCTTATACATGAGGTCACAATCTATGACCTCGTCCCAGGTCTTTCTCGATCTGCCTCTCGCGACCCTACCTTCAACTTCCACACCTCTCACCTTCCGCACCCAGCTGTCATCCGCCATCCTCTTCACCTGCCTAAACCATCTCAATCATCAAAACAATAAATGAATAAGGCACAACATAAAAGCGACCAAGTTAGGCATAAAAACAGACTACCAATAAGACAAATCTAAAAACAATTATGGAACTGAAAGGGTTAAGAAATGGCCTGTACGCTTGATCTTGTTTTTGACCTGGGAGGAAGGGCTACGTTTAATCGTGTGCGTCTGATTGAGGCCTGGGTTTTTCATGAGACAACCTTCTCCTGGAATACAAGGTTCAATATGTAAAGGTGAGGGCAATGAGAGAGTCCTGGATTGCTTATGGCGGGGTTCTATTTTTGCCTATATGCTCTGAGGTGGTGCTGAATTGTTTATATGCTGCTTAAGACACACACACACACACACACACACACACACACACACACACACACACACACACACACACAGGTACTGACATGGATCGATATGGAAGGGTAGATTGTGTGTGTGTGTGTGTGTGTGTGTGTGTGTGTGTGTGTGTGTGTGTGTGTGTGTGTGTGTGTGTGTGTGACTGATGGTTTGGCAAGACACAAATTTCCAAAGTATCTGAATATTATATCTTTATGTACCTACCTACCTCTCTATCGATCAGCCAATAAATTCTAAATCAGTTAATCTATTCACCCATTTATCTATCTATCTATCCATCTATCTATCTATCTATAACCACAAGACAAACCAAGAAAACTAAACACTCTCTTCTTCAAAAATAAGAGAAAGAAAAAAAGATAGACGAAAGAGAGAAGAAAATAAATATGAGGTCATGACATAGACGTAAGCAATTTAAGACACAAACAAACCTTAATTGGCAGGTGAATTAGCCACCGTAACGAATTCCAACAGGCGATTTGACAGTCATTAAGGGGTAATTAATTTCACACGTGGAAGATTCACCTGCTCTCTATAATTCAAGAGCCAATCCCGAAACGATTACGATCCTGCTCTTTTTCTGCTGTTTTCCTGTTTTTTTTTTTTTTTTGCTCTTTTCCTGTTCCTTTTTTTTTTTGCTCTTTTCCTGCTCTTTGTTTTGCTCTTTTCCTGCTCTTTTTTTTTTTTTGCTCTTTTCCTGCTCTTTTCTTGCTATTTTTTTGCTCTTTTTCTGCTTTTTTATAATTTCCCGAGAATATTTGAGAGAATTTGTGAGTTTGGAATTAGTCATGTCTTTCTCTCTCTCTCTCTCTCTCTCTCTCTCTCTCTCTCTCTCTCTCTCTCTCTCTCGATGTATTAGGGGTTTTGTGTGTGTGTGTGTGTGTGTGTGTGTGTGTGTGTGTGTGTGTGTGAGAGAGAGAGAGAGAGAGAGAGAGAGAGAGAGAGCGCACCGTGACGTCACCGTAGAAACTGTGAATTATTGAAGTGGAAAGGGGAGACTGCCTCAGACTCAACTCACCACCATCCCCTCACTCAATAAACCACAAGATGACCAAAAATTCCACTATGGAGACCTAATCAAAGACGGCTTTATTAATAACCCCTTCAGTACGATAACCTCTGTATTTAATTCCCGTAGCGCCAGACGATTTTATTCATTATTTTATTTATTTATTAATTACAAAAAAATCCCTCGAAGTGCAAATATTAACTCACAATCACCTCTATATAATGTTTTCTATACGATGTTCCTCGTACGATGTTATTTATACGATGTTTTCTATGCGATGCTTTCTATACGATGTTCTCTATACGATGTTCGCAATAAATACAATAAAATAGATTAAAATACAACAGTGGTGGTGATGTTGATGATGATGATGACGACGGGGTATGGTTAGATCCTAAGGTGACCAAGGTGACGATAGTGATAACAATAATAACGAAGATAAGAATGATAAACACTGAAATGATAACGATATAATTCAGAAAAAAACCACTCAATAATTCCTCTCCCGGAAAATAACAATAAAAAAAAAAAGAGGAAAGAAGACAAAAAAAAAAAATCACGACCTCCATATTAAGAAAAAATAAGACGTACGAAATTTAATCTCAAGACAGCACCAAAAAAAAAAAGAAAATCAACAAATACAAAAAGCGAACAAACATGCAACTCTCTCTCTCTCACACACACACACACACACTCAAAATTCTCTCTCTCTCTCTCTCTCTCTCTCTCACACACACACACACACACACACACACACACACTCAAAATTCTCTCTCTCTCTCTCTCTCTCTCTCTCTCCGGAATGCGACCTGAGTTTCCCCCCCCGCGTCATAATCTGGAATGGGTGAAAGATTAAGTGGCTGCATTGTTGTTTTCCTGCTGGTGTGGGCGCAATACTGCCGCTCCGTGCAAATGAAAGTGAGAGAGAGAGAGAGAGAGAGAGAGAGAGAGAGACAAGGCCTCTTATTCTTCTTGTTTACTTCGTCTGAATTAAATTTTCTTCGTGTTGATTATATTCCCGCGTAACACCTTCTCTCCGGCGAATCATTCTGCGTTTTCCTTGTTTACTCCCACAGAATTAGATTTCCTTCCTGTGTCTTTGCGCTGGAATATGCGTAACACCTCTTTTCTGGCGACATACTCTACGTTCGTCAAAAAAAAAAGTGATATAATTTAATATGAACAAAGACTAAGTAACATACAAGAGGACATTACAAACACACACACACACACACACACACACACACACACACACACACACGCACACAAACACACACACAATTTCCCCGGAGAGACAGTGTGTGATTTTAGCGTGGCTGGCTTAAGACTCAAACCCTGAAGGCAAATCCAGGGAATCTCAGCCCTATGGGACGTGCCTGTGCCTTCCCCCCCCCTCTCCTCACCCCTATACCCCCTCCCCACCTTCCCCTACCACCTATTCCCCTTCCCTCCCCTCCACTACCTCTCTTTCCCCTCTACTCCACTATCTCGCTCTCTCCCTTTCCCACATGGTACCTCTCCCTACCCCTCCCCTCTAGGCTCATCCCTCTCCCCCCCCTCCATTTCCCCTGTGTTTCCCTCCCTTCCCCATCCCCCCAGATCTCTTCCACTACTCTATCCCTCTGCCCCATTCCCTACCCTATCTCCTCCTCTCTCCCTGCACTCTCTCTCTCCCCAGCACCACCTGCTCTCTCTCCCGATTCCTCTCCCCACAGCACTACTTCTCTCGTCACCTCCCTTATCCTCCTCTCTCTCTCTCTCTCCACTACTCCAGCCTTCTCCCCACTCCTCGTTTCCCTTTCCCCTATCCAATCTACCCCTTTCTCCCCTCTCCTCCTTCGACATCACCCCCTCCTCTCCGCTCCTCTACCCCTCCACTGCTTTTCTCCCCACTTCTTCCCCACATTCCCTCCTCTTCCCCCTTCCCTCCCTCTCAACGAGTTTCCTTCGCTATCCTTCCCTTTCATCCCCTCTTCTTCTCTCCCCACTCCTTACCTCTACTCCTTCTCTCCCCTTCTTCCCTCATCATCCCCTCCTCTCTCTTCCACATCTCATTTCCTCCCTTTTCCCCCTCCCTACCTCTCTATTCGTTTCCTCCCCTCTTCCCTCCCCTCCACTACCTCTCTACCAGTTCTCCCCTCCACTTTTCCCCTCCTTCCCCTTCCATCGTCCCCCTCCCTCCGGTTTTTGAGACGAAACACACAATTGATTTTTCGATCCAGGGCGCACCGCACCTTTCTGAATGTTAATTGGCGGCAAGAAAGGCCCTCCAACCTGAGGCTAGTAATGTCATTTGGAAGACGATGCCATATTAATGAATCGGATTAATTGAAGTCTTACGGGCCAGGTGGACATGGGGACCCACCTTGCACGCAGAGTCGAGTTTCAGGTGCTACGGAAGGGGGATCGTCGACCTTGGGGGCCTTGGCTTTATCGGCTTGTCTTGGCTTTGCACTCCCGATTGAAGCCGAAGAACAGCGCACACTGGCTTTTGTTTTGGGCCGTACAAAAGGAATTCGATGCGGATGGTTTTGTTATACCAGCGAGAGAGAGGGAGGAAAGTATACACCAAGCCCCGGAAAACTGTATGATGGAATAATGGCACAGAGAGTTGAGTGAATTGGTGTGTGTGTGTGTGCAGCGGGTGGGTTTGTGGTGGTAGTGCTGTGGCGAAAAAAGGAAAAAAAAAAGAGAGAGAGACAGAAAATGTGGTTATTTCGGCTCTCGCAAATCTCGGCACACAAAGGGAACATATTCGCCTCTTCCTCGACTTGGGAGATTTCGTAAACCCATCTTTCCTCGGCGATTTTACCTTGCCCGTTGCATCTCATTGTAGCCTAGCCTGTGTGTGTGTGTGTGTGTGTGTGTGTGTGTGTGTGTGTGTGTGTGTGTGTGTGTGTGTGTGTGTGTGTGTGTGTGTGTGTGTGTGTGTGTGTGTGTGTGTGTGTGTGTGTGTGTGTGTGTGTGTGTGTAAGTCTGTCGTGAGGATTTCAGAATTTCGCTTCAGTTACGATCCCTTTGACAGAGACTGAGATTCGGATTTGCCTTATCCATTTCAGTACCGTGACCTACCGTGACCTGGTTTTACACGTAACACACACACACACACACACACACACACACACACACACACACACACACACACACACACACACACACACACACACACACACACACACACACACACACACACACACACACACTTGATGGATGAGTGGATAGACTGATACAGACAGGCAGACAGACAGACAAAGGAGCAGACACAGTTAAACAGTTAATACCTGATATTGCTACAGACAGACAGATGGACAGACAGACAGATGGGCAGATAGACAGATAGATAAACAGACTGATAAATAGAAAGAGATAGAAATTGAAGAGAAGACCCCTCGTGCGTCTATTCAGGGGAAAATATTGTAATTCCCAGCCAGCTCTCTCGTGCCTGCCCCCTAACTTGATAAGGCACAAGCTCTGGGGAGTTCCTGTCTATCAACCACCATATCTATCGCCCCTCCTTCCCCCACCACCCCCTATCTATTTTCCCAACTCCCCCTATCTACCTCCTCCTCCCCCCCCCATACACTATCATCTTCGTCTTTCTGACTGTCTTTTTCCTCTTCCCCTCCCCCTCCTCTCTCCTGCTTCTCACAGACACACTCTCTCTCTCTCTCTCTCTCTCTCTCTCTCTCCTCCCCCCTCTCTCTCTCTCATCCTCAAACTCCTACATTCTTTCCTATTGTCTTTCCTTCTCTCCCTCACTCCCTCCTACCTTTCCAAACTTCTTCCATCTCATCTTGTTTTCCTCCCTCCCTCCTCTCCCCACAATTTTTCCTTCATGCCTGGTTTCTTTCCTTCTCTCCTCCCTCATCTAAATTCTTCCTCCTCTCTCTGTCTCCCCACTCCCCTCTTTTCTCCCCCTATCTTTTTCCTCCGCTCCCCTCACTCAGCTAATTCCGCCTCTACCTTCTCCTCTCCTCTCTAATTCAACTTCTTCCTCCTGTCTCTCTCCTCCTCTCCTTCCCTAACTCACCTCATTCCTCACTCCTTCTCTCCTCTCTTCTCTCCAATCCATCCTTCTCCCTCTCTCCCCTACATTGTTTATCCGCCTTTCCCTATCTCTTATCTTTACTCCTTCCTCCCTTCTCTTCCTCCATTCATCCCTCTTCTCTCCCACTTGAGCGATGAAAATAAGGGCTTCTCTCTCTCTCTCCCTCTCTCTCTCTCTCTCTCTCTCTCTCTCTTGACTGATGACCTTGCCTACCCTAGTGGCGGAGGCGGGGGTGTCTGTCGAACAGGTCATAAACGTTGGCGTAATCTCTTTAGTGGCCCATCTTCAGGAGAAAATCTGAAGGAGGGGGTGAAGGAGGGGGTGAAGGAGGGGGTGAAGGAGGGGGTGAAGGAGGGGGTGAAGGAGGGGGGAAAGAGAGGGGGAGGGAGGGAGGGATAAGAGAAGGGGAGAGGAGAGTGGATTGGGCAGAAAATTGACTGAGAGGGAGTGATAGACGGGAGTGGATGGGAAAAATATTGAGAGAGAGAGAGAGAGAGAGAGAGGGTATAAGTGGTAAGTGTAATAATAAGTGTCGTGTTGGAATGCGTGCCCGTGCGACAAAGTAAGGATACTGATTACACCTGACTACACCTGACACTGATTACACCTGACACTGATAACACCTGACACTGATAACACCTGACACTGATTACATCTGACACTGATTACACCTGACACTGATTACACCTGACACTAACACCTGCCACTGATTACACCTGACTACACCTGATTACACCTGCCACTGATTACACCTGACACTAACACCTGACACTGTTTACACCTGACTGCACCTGACTACACCTGACACTGATTACACCTGACTACACCTGATTACACCTGCCACTGATTACACCTGACACTGATTACACCTGACTGCACCTGACTACACCTGATTACACCTGACACTGACTACAACTGACACTGACTACACCTGACACTGACTACACCTGACACTGATTACACCTGAAGCCACGGCAAATGTTGAATGACCACATGTTGATTGCGTGGCGAAGCTAGACGCGAAAACATCATGATTTATGACATTATTAGTAATTATTATTATTATTATTATTATCATTATTATTATTATCGTCGTCAGCTGTACCATCATTTTTATCATCATCAGCATCAACCATGTCTCCCATCAACATATTCATCAATATGGCTTTAATTTAGATCAGACACAGCCATATAAGCTTCAAGTCCCTGTTTTTCTACTACTGGAAGACAGCTCCGTACACACACACACACACACACACACACACACACACACACACACACACACACACACACACACACACGACGATTTTCTTCAGCTGAGAGTGAGTCATAGTAGCTACAGATTTATTAATTCACAGTGGGATTAATTTCAACCACAATATTGATACAGCCTTACACTACCATAGAAAGTATCAGTTGTTTTTTTCCTGTTTTTATTTAATTTGCATTTTATCTTTCCTTTTTTTCTCTTGAAGTTCCCTCTCTTTCTCCTCTCCTCTTCTCTTCACAGACCCTTCCTCTTCCTTTCACACAAGAGGGAGAGAAAGAGGGGGGAGGGGCAGTGACCGTGGAGGGCGAGAAGACCCCCACTTAAATCTCTCTCTCTCTCTCTCTCTCTCTCTCTCTCTCCACCCCTTCCAATAGACCTTCCTTTCTCCCTCTTCTTAAATCTCTCTCTCTCTCTCTCTACCTACCTACCTACCCACCTACCTACCTAAGCCTTCCCATATATCTTCCCTCCCTCCTCCCTCTTCTCTCCCTCCCTTTCCAGCAGCAAAGGGGGGGCGGCGGGGCGGCTTCTGGACCGCAGAGGGGGCGCGGCGACCCCCACCCAACAACAACAGTGACCGCAGCATGAATAATAAAGAAAACAAGAACACCCTCACTGATGCCCCCCTTAATGTTGAGAGAGAGAGAGAGAGAGAGAGAGAGAGAGAGAGAGAGGAGAAAAGGAAGGGAAGAGAAAGAAGACAACTCTCACTGATGCCCCCCTTAACGCTGAGAGAGAGAGAGAGAGAGAGAGAGAGAGAGAGAGAGAGAGGAAATAACGTTGTGTTAGAGCGATGCAGTAACCCCCCCAAGGGTGTCAACAGAAAACGGGCATCACCGAGGAATACCACCTTATCTGGGGAATATTAATTAGACGAGAAGGACGAGGGAATATTGGGCGAGAGAGAGAGAGAGAGAGAGAGAGAGAGAGTGTTAAGGGTCTGGTCTTCGCTTCCCCCCCCCTCTCCCTTTCTCTCTCTCTCTCTCTCTCTCTAAGGCATGGTCCAGCGTAAGGTCGCACCATACAATAAACACACAACTCTGTCCGTCGTCACCAAGAATCTTACGAACATCTTAGGGAGAAATATTTACCTTACGACATAATCCGAGTTAAGGGGGAAGTTAGAAATCACAGTAGAAATAAACAAAATAAATCGGTTAAGAAGAGGTGTTAGGGAGCTTCCTTAACCGACGAGAATTAGGTATCAAGTCCACTAGAATAAAATTAAATAAATAAATAAATAAGTAATAATATGAGAATGTTTGTAATTATGATACAATTCACATTACTGGGATATTAAACACACACACACACACACACTTGCTCTCTCTCTCTCTCTCAGGTAAATCAATCCACCCCAAAATACCTTTATTTAAATTGCC
Source organism: Coenobita brevimanus (assembly GCF_032717465.1). NCBI lineage: Eukaryota > Metazoa > Arthropoda > Malacostraca > Decapoda > Coenobitidae > Coenobita > Coenobita brevimanus. The sequence continues at coordinate 1,920,954 of NC_136999.1, read as the reverse complement.
CAATCCAGGTAAACAGCAAAATCAATCAAATCCTAATTACTTTCATGAACACCTTTGCATCACCTTTATTTACCTGAACCAAAAAATAAATTAAACTTACCAGGGTAGTTTTGAAAATTGATCGCCTTCCACACCGTATACAAAAAATAAATATATAGGAAAGAAAATAAAAAAAACAAAAAAAAAAGCAAAAAAACAGGATCACACTCACCCACCCAGCTGTGTTGTTGTTGTTGTTGTTGTTGTTGTTGTTGTTGTCGTCGCTGTTGTTGTTAAAAGTGACGTCACTGTAATAACCCCTTCCGTACGAGGACACCGGGACCCACCAATCACGGGCCTTGGCTACCCTGTTCAGATAGAAATAGATAAATAGATAGATTGATAGATATAGTTAGATAGATATACAGTAGGTAGGTGATGGGGTGGGTAGGTAGGTAGGTAGGCAGGTAGAGAGAGAGAGAGAGAGAGAGAGAGAGAGACACTATTAATTAAAAACTGATCATGGGGAAATTTTATCAAGAAAATTTGTTGCCCTAAGCGTCCTATTTCCAAATTTTTTTCAAACAGTTTTTCAGATAGATTTTCAGACACATAGTTTTTCTGATGAATATTTTTTCAGGTAAATATTTTTTTTAGATAGTTTTCTAGATAGATATTTTTTCAGACTGATATTTTTCCGAACATATATTTTCAGATAGACATTTTTTCAGATAGTTTTTCAGATAGATACTTTTTCAGATAGATATTTCTTTCAGATGGATATTTTTCAGATAGATATTTTTTTCAGACGGATATTTTTCAGATAGATATTTTTTCAGACATTTTTTTTCCATTGATATTTTTTCAGATAGATTTTTTTCCAGACAGATATTTTTTCAGATATTTTTCATGGTTTTTCTGATAGATACTGCAGATTTTCAGATAGACGTTAATTCAAAGATATTTTTTCGGGCATTTATTCAGATAGATAGTTTTTCGTATATATTTTTTCGATTTTTTTCTTATTACCTCCAGACGATTTTCTTCAGCTTCCAAGAAAATACTCTTTGAGAAGGGTTAAGGCGATTTCCATTACCTTCAAGACAATGACGGTTTTCTTACTGTTTTCTTGCAAGACAGACGATTTTATAACTTAGAAGAAGAGATACTCGTGGTGAAAGGGTTAATATGAGTGGCAATACGGAATCATGATCTAATTTTTGTGGAGACGTGTTGTTTTATTAATACGTAAAAATGTAGGTGTCATCATCATCATCATCATCATCATCACTTTCCCAAGAATCAAAATCATCATCATTTCCTCCCTCTTAAATCACATCATCATCATCATCATCATCATTTTCTCACAGTTAAAGATCATCATTATTTTCTCTCCATCAAAAATCATCATCATCATCATCAACATCATCATTTTCTTTTCCAAAAATGATGTGCGTCGAATCAAGAAACATGAAAAAAGAAAAAAAAAAAAAACTAACCACAAAAATAGCCAAGGAAAGTGGGCCACACCTCCACTCACTCATGATTCAGGCTTCTTCACACACACACACACACACACACACACACACACACACACACACACACACACAGGCAAAACCATCCACACTATTCCATTACATACACACAAACACACACAAAGAGGCAAAACCACAAACACACACACACACACACACACACACACACACACATGCAAAATTTCGCCTTTCCTTGTGACCTTATATGGGGGGGGGGGAATTAGTCATAGTGTACCATCCCTGTGTAGGTGGGTACGATTTTGAGGTCACGAGGATACCTGTGCATTTTATCATGACCTTTGACCCCGATTTCACCTGACCTAACCTAACCAAACCTAACCTAACCTAACCAAACCAAACCTAACCTAACCTAACTTAACCTAACCTAACTTAACCTAACCTAACCTTCAGCCAACGTTGTGTGTGGGTAGTAACAATCTCTAGCTGTCAGGAAATGTGTGCAGCGTTGGTTTACCTTGTCTGCGGTGACCTATGACCCTGACCTTTTCCGACATCAGGCCCAAAATGCCGGGGGGTCACCGTGGGCAAGAGGCAAAAATTTCCATCTGACCTCGTTTAATGGAGACTGTCTAGCAAATATACAAAAACACAGGAACCTATTATTCTAGATTTCATTTGGTATAATTCTTCATCTTCCATTTCTGGCTCTCACCATCTACAGCCACTGACTCACTCGAAAAGAGAGAGAGAGAGAGAGAGAGAGAGAGAGAGAGAGAGAGAGAGAGAGAGAGAGAGAGAGAGAGAGAGAGGCACGGCCACAAAAGAGACAGACAAAAACTGATCAACACACACACAAACACACACTTACCATAGGGATACATTCTTCATACCGTATTATCCTAACCTTCCTCCCCTAACCCAAACCCCCCCATCTCACACAAATAGATATGCAGACAGGAAAATACACAGATAAATATATATATACATACATACATACATACGGAAATCTTGGAATACAGAATTGCATCCACTTTTAACAGACTACCCATAGTTATAATAATACCTCAATTAACCTCACCTTCCCCACCTTTCCCGAACTAAAGCCACCCCATCCTCACCTCTTCCTAACTAACCCCACGCCTTCCCACCTATCCCGAACTAACCCCACTCCCCATCTCTCCCCAACCTCCCCATCTCTACCTAAATAACCCCACTCCTCCCCAGGCTTTCCCATCCCTCCCAGTCTGACCCCATCCCATCCCATTCTCCATCTCTCCCCAACTAACCCCACTCTCCATCACTCCCCAACTAACCCCACCTCTCCACATATACCCAACCAACCCCAATCCTCCCCAAAATTCCTCATCTCTCCCCAACTAACCCCTCACCTCTCCCCACCCCAGCACAAGAAAAATATACCTGTAATTTTTTAAGGCAATACCTGGGTGATAAAATTTGGCCAGGTATCTTTGGCGGGAGTGGGAGGATCAGCACTAAAATATTCAATAAGTCAGCCCACCTTTTGTCGGTATCCTCAGCTACTGTCAAACTATTTTTTTCTTTTTTCTTTTTTTTTTTTTTGGTTTTGTTTAAGGATTTTTCGTGGTTTTTGTGTGTGGATGCTGTGCTGTTTTTCTTGTATTTGTATCAGATTTATAAGTTTTCTTTCTGCCATTTTTTTTCTGTTTGTTTTTCTGTGAGTGTTGTGTTGGGTTTTTGCTGTGTTTTGGTTACTGATTTCTTTCTCTCTCTCTCTCTCTCTCTCTCTCTCTCTCTCTCTCTCTCTCATAACTAAAAGGAAAAGAACAATCATGAACATCAATAACAATTACAGTGCTCATTTCATGTTGTCTTTTAGTTTCCCCTCCCCTCCTCCCCTCCCTTCCTTCCTTCCCTCTCCCCTCACCTCCCCCTCCCTCCCCTCTCTTCCTTTTCCCCTCCCCTTCCTCTCCCTCTCTTCCTTTTCTTCTCATCGTCCCCTGTAATATTCCTATCTCTCCTGCCTCTCCTCCCTTCCCCCCTTTTTTTTTACTTTTCCTTCTGTCTTTCCTTTCATTCCTTTCCCCTTTTTTCTCCCTCCTCCTTCCTTTCTTTCGTCCTTCCTGCTTTATTTCTGTCACATTTTCTTCCTTCTCTCATTTCTCTCTTTCCTCCTCCTTTACCTTCCTTCCCGACTTCTCTTCTGTCCCATCTTCCTTTCCTCCTTTTCCCCTTCCTTCACTTCCTTCATTTTCTGCCTTCATTCCCTTCCTCCCTCATTCCTTCTTCCTTTCCTTTTCTCTCACCCCATTCATCCTTCCTCCCTACTCTTCCTCTTCCTTTTTTTTTTCACTCCTTTCCTCTCTCTCCCTCCTCTCCTCCCCCCCCCCATCTCCCAACCATGCCCCTTAACCCCCCCCCCCGGCACGTGTCAGAACGCGCGTGATCAAGGCGACACGTGGCCAACAGCTGGTGTGAGGGACATCCTTGCACGCACACAAACATACACACACAGACGAGGCAGGAATACATGGAGGTAGACAGGTATACTTCCTCGCGCGCGCACACACACACACACACACACACACACACACACAACAAGAAAGGAATACATGGAGGTAGACAGGTATACACTTACACGCACATATCAGTACGAACACACACAAAGCAGGACACTGAGTACACATACTGTACACACGCACACATGGGCATATAAACAAGGAGAGAAGGTATATACGAAGGTGGAGAGGTGTACACACACACACACACACACACACACACACACACACACACACACACACAATGTAAAGTATATAGAGACTGAAAAGCTTACACGAATACACACAGGTCAATAAAGATATAAATAGAGAGAGAGAGAGAGAGAGAGAGAGAGAGAGAGAGAGAGAGAGAGAGAGAGAGACCCTTACCAGCGACCATTATATCCCAAATCACATGCAATTAACCCTCCACATATACACACGAATTCCTATGAAAAAACACGTAATGATTTGAGAGCACCCATAACACTACCCTCTTTTACCCCATTATTTTTTCCATTAGTACGTCCATTACCACATCACTTCATACTCTGCCTCTCTATTCCCACTATTTTTCGCTCCTTTTAGTACTAATTTAGATTTAAAAAGTGTGTAAAAGCTTCGAATCAGCCCTGAAATTGTCGCTTTTCACCCCACTGCGTTTTCCATTAACACGTATTGCCTGGGGATGGAGGCCTGGTGGTTTAGTGGGCTACGGTGCTCTCTCAATTCTAAATGGGTGGATTGAGACTAGCCCCGGGCCCCTACGATCCCGATGGGGTAATGAGGTAAATACAGACAGATAGATAGAGGGATAAAGACAGAAGTGTTGACGGATAAAGGTGGATAGATAGATAGGCCTACAAACAGATAGGCAGATAGATATAGATATAGATACACAGATAAGATACCCAGACAGATGAAAGTACAAAGGGAAATGTAATACAGAAAGCTTCGTTGTACATTTTTAGGGAGAAAGAAGAGAACAGTGTGATATAAACAGTGACAAATCTTCGCCTAATACTTCACCTCTTCCACTTCTCACTTTCCTCTGATGGCTAGTATTCCTACGCTGAAAGGGACTTGGTATATTTCTCTGCCCATAGATAAAAAAGTTCGCCTAATATTTCACCTCTTCTACTTCTCATTTTCCTCTGCTGGCTAATATTCCTAAGCTGAGAGAGGCTTGGTATGTTTCTCTGGCCACAGGTGATTCTCTCTGATATGATGCGTCAGGGAGGAAAGTGACGGACATGCCAAAAGTGTGAAGCAGACGCAGTGGAATAGTGGGCGAATTCTTGTCCACTACTGTACCGATAATAAAGAGTACATGTGCTAATGCGTACAGTGTTACATAGTGTGGTAGAGTGTAATGCAGGGCAAGGTAGTAGCTTTTATTTGGAAGTAGGAAGAGTACGGATAATGGAGAGTAACTGTGTTGATTATGTACACAAAGTAGTAGTGTCCTGGGGTGTACATACAAACATACATACACAATTTATAATGCATATACACACATACAGTACACACACACACACACACACACACACACACACATTCGGACCCAACCCGCAAATCACACACGGACACACACGTACACGTACATCACAGTTAAATACACACAAATATTCTTCCGGACAGCCGATACACACACACACACACACACACACACACACACACACACACACACACACACACACACACTTGCATTTAAGTATACATAAGTGACAAAAGCTTCAATATTACCTCCCTTTTCGAAACTGCGAGATATTGTTAAACGACATGAAAACAAATAAAAATATATATGAAAGTGAATGAATGAATGAATGAATGAATGGGTGTCGTATATATTATTATGATGATGATGATTCGTTTTCCTACTGTCGTTATTCTTCCATTTTCCTGACTTGATGATGATGATGATGATGATGATGATGATGATGAATACGATGACGACGACGACAACGACGACGAAGATGATGGTGATGATGATGATGACGATGAAGACGATAAAGCTGACGAGATGATAATGATGATAGTGACATAGGAAAATTCAAGACGGTTTCTTTACAACCCCCTTCTCGCAACTTCTTGAGAAAAACAATAAGAAAGCACAGGTAAGCCAAAAGGAATTCAATTTTTCTATACCTCTCTTTTTCCGAACTCCGAAGACCAAGGTAGTCCACATATAACGCTTCCCTTCCACTCTTAAGGGGGATTTTTCGTGGAGTGTTGGGACGGCTTGACAACGTTACTTATGTCCCCTGAATCACCTCAATTTCCCACTACCACGCCCACACCAGCAGACTGAGCCGTTCCCCAACACACGATACCACCACCACCAAGGAAGTTTCTAGGGAAGTGCTATGTTCGAACAGCCCTGTACTCTGGATAATGTGCTAAAATGTGCTACCGTAGTGTACAGTGCTAAAAAGAGTACTAAAGCAGCTTGTAATAAGTTGAGGTGGATTTTACGGTGTGTCAATAGATGGTCTTTTTATGGGGTCTGGTTTGGTATGCTGTGTGTGTGTGTGTGTGTGTGTGTGTGTGTGTGTGTGTGTGTGTGTGTGTGTGTGTGTGTGTGAGAGAGAGAGAGAGAGAGAGAGAGAGAGAGAGAGAGAGAGAGAGAGAGAGAGAGAGAGAGAGAGAGAGAGAATTACCTACACTTCCTTCACCTTAACCTGGCCTCGATTTTCGTCCACTAGTTGGCCTCTACATCATTTCCATAGCACTTCTCCGTGACTAGCACCATATTGTACAGTTAATCAATTGTTACAGCTCAGCATGCAAGATGGAGAAATGGCAATTTTGGGCCAAGTTAAAGTGAACATGGTATTATCATGAATTTTTTACTAAGTTTGTAGATGGATGGAAACAATTCATTAACTATCTAGTCTGTCGTTATTTAGGCAAAACAGCATCAGGAAGAGAGAGAGAGAGAGAGAGAGAGAGAGAGAGAGAGAGAGAGAGAGAGAGAGAGAGAGAGTGATGGCGCAAAACTCTAATTTCACTATGGCAAAAAAAAAAAAAAAATTCACAAGACAAATGCGCTTGAATGAATCGGTGACTGACAGATAGAGAAAGTGAGTGAGTGAGTGAGTGAGTGAGTGAGTGTGAGTGAGTGAGTGAGTGAGTGAGTGTGTGTGTGAGTGGGTGAGTGAGTGAGTGAGTGAGTGACGAAAAAAAAAACAAAATCTTCAACCACTCCATTACACTACGCCTCAGTGCATCCGTGACTGACAGACGGAAAGTCAGCGAGTGAGTGAGTGAGTGAGCGAGAAGGGGAGGGGGGGAGGGGGGTGTTGCAGTGAAAGTTGCAAGAACCATCGTCGGGTGGTCCTGCAGAGGGTTGCCCACCGGTCCCTTCCTTTGCAAGATGCACGCCCGACCCTCTCTATATTTCATATTTACATGTACGGACGTTGCATCTCAGGGAGGCCCATGTTGCAACCTGACTCTCTCTCTCTCTCTCTCTCCTTACTTTTACTTCCTCCCTTCGTCACTCTACCCCTGACCCCCCCCCCTCTCTCTCTCTCTCCTCGGTTATATAAACGTCCCTCAATTCCCTCAGAAAGATTAATGAGCTTATGGACAGCAACTTCAGCCTGCAGTCCACAGGGCTCACGTTCAGATGAGCCTGGGGTTCTCACTATTGCTACCACTATTTCTTTGACTGCAAATATTCTCCTTTAGATAAAGTATAATTGCATGGAGTCTGCTTGAATTAGTAGTAGTAGTAGTAGTAGTAGTAGTTGTAGTAGTAGTAAAACCAAGCTCAACTGAACGTGAACCCAGTCGACTGCAGGCTGAAGTTACCCTCATCCTGCAGTCCACCACCTTCCTACCCAGGTGATATAAGAGTGGAGTGAGGGACGCTTATATATCCGGCCAGGTGCGCCCCCTCATATCAGTGCCACCGCGTGAAGGCAGCCCACGCCAGCACCTTTACCTATCGTTATGAAAAGTGAATCGATTATCTCCACTACGGTGCCAACTTAAACCCTCACGTTCCTATGAATCACCCTCTACATAAAATCGTCTGGGGTTAGTTGGAATAATGGCGGTGTTAATCAGCTTATATTCCTTTCACTGCCTGGATTTCTCTCGGCCACGGATAATCGTCTGGAATCAGTGTAAATAAATCCCTAAAGAGCAGTTATTACGCAGACACTGATTAAAATTGTTATCAAAAATTAAGCTGGATATTCTAAAGATAGTTCCTCGACCCGGTGTTGTTAATAATGATGATGATGATGATGATGATGATGATGATGATGACGATGATGATGATGATGATGATGATGATGATGATTATTGTTATTGTTATTCTTATTATTATTGCGCCAACTGCTTATCATTTTATCTCTCTATCTATCTATATACCTAGGCTGCTTCCCCCAAGGAAAGGGAGGTAGCCGAGACAGGACGACACACTCCCCATTTACTCATCCATTCAAACACATTCATTCGCATCTTAGCCCCAAAGGGGAGAACGGACAGATCCTCACCGCACCACACCGCACAAGGGTAAAATGCGCAATGCAATCAGTGACATCCGCAGCAGGGCCCGACAGCAGAGCTGGTTTACCCCTGCCACATCATAACAGACTCATCCCCTTACCCGCACCTGACCTGACTAGCTGATCAGACCAAATGCGGGAGAATATCCCCTCAGGGCTGCGTCATCACTTATTCATTCACAATTTCTCTCCATTTATTTCTGTCACGCACAGCCACTCTTCCTTGCTCAACAGACATCTCTCTCGCATCCAACGCTCTCTTCACACTGTCCATCCATCCTATTTGTGGTCTTCCTCTCAGCCTTACACCTCTCACATCAGATCTAGTTATCTTTTTCACCAATCGCTCATTATCCATTCTCTCCATATGCCCAAACCATCGCAACACCCTCTGCTCAACTCTACCAGCCATCTCCCGAACAACTCCAGTTCTCCTTCGCACTTCATCATTTCGCACCCGATCCATACGCGTCACTACACACATACTCCTCAGACACCTCATTTCCATTACATTCAAACTTTTCCTCTCTGCTACACCCATATTCCATGTTTCAGCCCCATATAACGCAGCCGGTACCACAACACCCTCATACAGCCTTCTCTTTACATCCATTCTAAGCGAACGACATTTAAACACTTTTTTCATTCCTCCCAGCACCTTTCCTACTTCATTTATTCTAAACTTCACTTCTGCATCTATTCTTCCATCCACAGCAACATGTGACCCTAGATATTTAAAACAATCTACCTCCTCAAACAACTCACCATTCAAAACTATATTCATCCCCCTACCATCTAACAACCTCGTACACTTCATCACTTTACTCTTATTCTCATTTACTTTCAATTTCCTCCTTTCACACACCCTTCCAAACTCCTCTACCAACTGTCTCAATCTCTCCTCTGAATCAGTCACCAGTGCAGTATCATCTGCAAACTGCAGCTGCTTCAGATTCCACTCTCCACCATCAACATTCACCAGACTCAGACCTCCACCTAAAACTCTTGCATTCACCTCCCTTACAACACCATCCATGTAAATATTAAACAACCAAGGCGACATCACACATTTTAAACTCTCGTAAATTTTCTCCAAAGTGCACAGCCAGGAGAGAGAGAGAGAGAGAGGCCAACACGAGAAACACTGTGGCAAAAATGTTAGCGCCCTGGGTGGTGTCGCGGGCATCCTGGCGAGGCGACGGGAGCGACAATTTTCCGACAAGAATAAATCGGCAAAAATGTAGCGAGCCGCGAGACTGGTTCAGACGAGCACGACAACCGAACGACAACTTCCGGCAAGAAAATATTGTCGAGAATGTAGCGGTCTTGGAAGGGATATGAGGCGACGGAAGCGACGATTTTTAGACAACCGAGCGACACTTCCGGCACGACAATATTGGCAAAAGAGGAGTTTGTTTGTTGGAACAGAGATAACGCGACGGAAACGACAATTATTAAACCAAACGACACTTCCGGCAAGAAGAAATTGGCAAAAATGTAGTCAAGTTCGTGGGATTTGATCAGACGACGGAAGCGACAATTTCAGACGACAAGATTCTAGTGTAAATGTCGTCTAGTCGTGATGTAATGAAAAAAGCGACGACCGAAACGACACTGCCAGGAAATTACCAGAAATATATGAGGCTAAATTAAGTCGCTGATGTTCTGGTGACACGACAGAAGCGACATTTAAAACGACAAGAATAGAAGGCTGACGAGACGACCGAAGCGACAATATAAGCAACAGGAAATCTGTCTCAAAATGGAAATGGTGGTGGTGGTGGTGGTGGTGGTAGCAGTAGAAGTAGTAGTAGTAGTAGTAGTAGAACTCCTCTCTGGGAAATAGGAAGGGGAATGTGGGACGTTTATATAACCGGGCAGATCCACAGCTCATCTATATCGATGCCACCACGTGAAGGCGTCCCATCTTACCCCAAAATCGGCTCCGGAGTCAAATCGTCCGAATCCTGGGGAAGCGACAGCCTAAGCGACTAGACGACAGGCGGAATCGAGTCGTCGGAAATCTGGCGAAAGGAAGGAAACGACAAGGGAAGCGACCCCTGCAAGAAGTTCGCCAAGAAGTTTGCAAAGAGGAGGAACCGTGAGTCTCGTCGCTTGGGTTTGGGTGTGACGACGGGAGCGACAACGTATCTATCTATCTACCTATCTATTTATCTATCTAGCTAACTGTCTGTCTATCTATTTACTGCACCTACTGATCTACTGGTATCTTTCTGCCTGTCAGCGTGTCAGACTGTCAATCTATCTGTCTAATTATGTATTTGTCTTTCTTCGTCCGTCTGTCTGTGCCTTCGTTTATCTATCTATCAACCTGTCTATCTACCTATCTATCTATCTACCTATCTATCCACCCATCTATCTATCTCACAGCAAGGACAACTCCAACACCGTCCTCTAACAAAACCAGACAATTTTACTGAGCTGAATGAGTCATAAGAACCATGAATATTTTAACACTATCATTACAAACCCTTTCATGCCTAGGACAACTCTAGTATACTATTCTAGCTGACGACAGACGGGGTTTTACTAAGTGGGTTATAGGAGCCTGTTTATCTCCCCGCTCCCCGCTACTCTCCCCACCCCCTCCATCTCCTGTCTTTCTCTTCTCCTTTGCTGTCTCCCCCTTACCTTCCTCCCTTCCCTTCCCCCTCTCTCCCCCTTGCTTCTACCTCCTTTCCTACCTCCCTCCCTGTGCTTCTCCTTGCTTTTCCCTCCCTCTCCCCTTCCCCCTTCCCTTCCCCTCCCTGTCTCCCTCTTACTTTTCTCCCCGCTTTCCGTCTATCCCCACTTCTTCCCTCTCTCCCCCTTTCCCTTTCTTTCCCCACACCCACTGCCCCTCCTCACCTCCTCCTTCCCCCACATTTCCCCTTCTTCCCCCACACCCCTCTAACCCTCCCCACCTACTCTCTCCCTTTCCTTTCCTCCCTGCCTATCCCCCCCCCTCCCCACATCCCTCCTTGCCTCTCCCTTCCCTCACACTCCCCTACTTCTCCCCCATTTCTCCCTTCCTCTCCCCCTCCCCTCCCCCTATCCCTCTCTTCCTCTCCCCCTCCCTCTCCCATCCCTCCCTTCCTCTCCCCCTCCCTTCCCCCTATCCCTCCCTTCCTCTCCCCCTCCCCTCCCCCATCCCTCCCTTCCTCTCCCCCCCTCCCCCCCTGCCTCGCCTGTTTCCTGCCAGCGACACGAATCAAGACTCAGAAGTTTTGCTTGTTTAAGGAATTCTTTCGCCTGCTCCCGCTGTCCCCCCCCCCCCTCCTCTCTCTCTCTCTCTCTCTCTCTCTCTCTCTCTCTCTCTCTCTTTTTTGTTATAAGGCGGCAATGACTTCTATTCCGCCGCCATGTTCTTTTAATGTAATCAATCAACTCTCTCTCTCTCTCTCTCTCTCTCTGGACATACTGACAGATAAAAAGATAGACATAGATAAACATACATACAGACAGACAGATAGATAGATAGACAGATAGATAGATAGACAGACAGCCTTACAAATATATAGAGAGAGAGATGAAACAGACAGACAGACAAACAGACAGAGGGAGATAACTGGGCCAAGCCAGGTAATAAATGAGGGGGGTGTCTGCTAATCAAGGACAGGTAAAAATAGGCTTACCTGTATGGGACACCTGTTAATTGGCTCCGTCAAGGTATAAAGGATGTATCTATAAATTTTCTGAAGCAATATTTCCAACATTTACGAGCAATATTTCCAACACCAATGAAAGCAATATTTCCAACATTTACGAGCAATATTTCCAACACCAACTGTGGGCAATATTTCCAACACCAATGAAAGCAATATTTCCAACACTTACGAGTAATATTTCCAACACCAAAGAGCAATATTTCCAACACCAATGAGAGTAATATTTCCCACACCAAGTAAGAAAGAGACAGGCAGACAGATGTGGATAGATGGATATGTAGGCGAACAGACAGACAGACAGATAAATAGACAGATAGATAGACAGACATAGACAGAGATAGATAAACAGATAGATAAAACACGGTAAAGGGACCAACATCTTCAAGACCTTCACTGCTTTCTTAACGCATTCTCACTGCCTCCTCATGCTTCCTTTAAGACGCTAAGAAAATATTTAAGTAAAGTGATTAGAGGTCGTTTTACCCTATTTTGGCCGAGATTTTCCCCCTTATTTCCACAGCACTTCTTCGTGATTGGCATGAGTTTTCCCTACTTCATCTCATTTCTCGTAGCTCACTGGGAAAAAAATGCTAAAATTCCACGGCACTTCTTCGTGATTAGCATAAGAGTTTCCTTCTAATCTTACCTCATTTCACGCAGCTCAGTGGGGAAAAGAATGTTATTATTCCACAGCACTTCTTCGTGACTAGCATCATATTTAACTGCTATGTTACGGCTCTACATCCTTTCCACAGCACTTCTTCGTGACTAGCATCATATTTCTGTTCTTACGGCTCTACATCATTTCCACAGCACTTCTTCGTGACTAGCATCATATTTCTGTTCTTACGGCTCCACATCCTCTCCATAGCACTTCTTCGTGACTAGCATCAAATGTTACGGCTCTACATCCTCTCCATAGCACTTCTTCGTGACTAGCATCAAATGTTACGGCTCTACATCCTCTCCATAGCACTTCTTCGTGACTAGCATCAAGTGTTACGCCTCTACATCCTCTCCATAGCACTTCTTCGTGCCTAGCATCAAATGTTACGGCTCTACATCCTCTCCATAGCACTTCTTCGTGACTAGCATCAAGTGTTACGCCTCTACATCCTCTCCATAGCACTTCTTCGTGCCTAGCATCAAATGTTACGGCTCTACATCCTCTCCATAGCACTTCTTCGTGACTAGCATCATATTGTAGTGTTAATCTCTCGTTACACCTCGGCATTCAGGATGGAGAGATGACAATTTTGGGCCAAGTTAGAGTGAAATGAGTACAGAAACTGTCTTTAGTAGCCCCTTCAGTACGAGTAGCCCTCTCTCTCTCTCTTCTCTCTCTCTCTCCGGACCTGAATAAAATCGTCTGAAAGTAGCAAAAAAAATAAAAAATAAATCCTGGTGAAAAGGGGGTTAATTTCTCGGGTAAAAAAATCGTTGTTTTAGCAAGAATAAAAAAAAAAATAATCGCAGTGAAGAGGTTTAGAGACGGCCTTTATTAGCTCCTTTATTGGGTCTTGTGCTGAGGGAAAATCGTCCCCTAGAAGAAAAAATATAAATGAAGGAATGTTTTTTTTTTTGGGGGGGGGAGGGTTTGTAAGTGACTGGAAAATAAATAAATAAATAAATAAATTAATAAATAAAGACTGATGGTAAAGAGGTTGATTTCGAGGGGGGATATTCGAAAAGGGGGTCCGCCATGACAGTGTGGGGGGAAGGGGGGCGTGGTGAGGGGGAGGAGAGGTGGGAGGGGTGAAGCAGGAAAGGGGGCGGAGGGCGGGGCTTGGCTGGCGGGATGGGGCGGGGCCAGGGCGTAAGGGGGCGGGGCTTGGGTGGCACTGCGCGGCGTCCGGGTCGATGGCAGAAGCGCCGCGTGTGTCTGGGTGCCACCACGACTGCCATCTGCCGCCAGCCTGCCATATTTCTGCCATACGCCCTGCCATGCCACTCCTCCTGCCATATTTGTGCCATTTCACCCTGTCAAATATCTTAAGCTGCCATATATTGCCATCTCACTCTCCTCTAAATGCCATCTGCCGCCAGCCTGCCATATTTCTGCCATATCACTGCTGTCATATTTGTGCCATTTCGCCCTGCCATATCCTGCCATCTCACTCTGCCATCAAGAACTTCACTGCTCTAAATCTCGTCTGCCATCATCCCTCCATAACTGTTCCGTACCTCCTGCCATATCACTCTTTCTGCCATATCTTCCACCTTGCCATATTTGCAACTCTCACTCTCCCTGCCATATACTGAGCTGCCATAGTCTACCCTCTCATTCTCGCTATATCACGCCATCTGGAACTGCCACTCGTTGCCTTCGTGCCACATTTGTGCCATCTCGTACATGTTGCCATAGCCTGCCATAATTCTGCCATACGTTCGCAGTGCCATTACTTATCCTCCCATTCTGCCTGCCATTTATTGCCATTAATAACCACTGCTCTTACTGCCATCTGCCGCCCTGCTGCCATACTCTTGTGCCATATATTCTGCTTTGCCATATCCTGCCATCCCATCCACCCTGCCATATAGAGTGCCATCATTTCACTGCTATGGTATATTCTCTCTCTCTCTCTCTCTCTCTCTCTCTCTCTCTCTCTCTCTCTCTCTCTCTCTCACACACACACACACACACACACACAGTAGCCCACATATACAATGAAATGAACACATAAAACACACACACACACACACACACACACACACACACACACACACACACACACCTTACCTTTTCCCATCACGTTTTCAACATCGCTTATAAGGACCAAATATCTGATAATGAATGAGCCCTTACATGCAGACACCAACTTCGTCCCAAACCGTACACTCCACTTAAATGGGTAGGACCAGACGGGGTTGGGAGCGGTGTGAGACAGACGCGAGGCAAAGACAGTGAAAGAGAAGATCGTGGTAGTGTTACAGTGACACAGCAGCTTAAAATCAAATGGGCGTTAGAGAAAGGTAGAACAGACGAAAGGCACAGACAGTCGGACAGAAGACAGTGACAGCAGACAGCCCCCATTTTAAGTCTTATTATTATTCTACTGTTTTTCCTTTGTCAATCTACCAGTTTTTAGTGCCGTCATTAGGTAGATAGGAAGGTCAGGACAAATATACAGCGCAGACCATGAAACCAAGGATAGTAGAAGTAGACAGTGGGTAGGAGGTGCGGTAGGACAGATACAAAGAAGACGGTGATAAAGAAGATTGTGATAAGAGACAGTGGCTTGGTGTAGGGTTAGGGGAAGGGGAAAGAGAAAACAGTTGTGGTACAGGGTGGTTGTGTGCAAGTTGGGAGGAAGGTGGAAGAAGAGACATACCGATAAGAACACTGTGGGATGACGTGAGACCCACTTAAGTTCCCTCCCACCCTCCTCTCTCTCTCTAACACCCCCCTCCCAACACTAACAGCTCTGGGCAATTATGTGAACGAGCCGTAGCCGTGATGAGCTCGTTGTTTGAGGCTTACCTGCGCTCTCCCCATTTACGGCTCATCCTCTCATCCAACTATGTACCGACAATTATCCCTGGCCTCAAATTATGAATGTGGCCGGCCCTTCCCTTGATCCTGTAAGTGGATCAGTGCATCACGCCTCCTATAATACGATTTTATGATGAATGACCGTTTTGCGATGGCCTCTATAATGCGTATGTGTCAGTTCTACAATGCGAGGGATGATGAATGCGATATACGATGCTTCAATGCCAGTTTTGCGATTTCTTCATATTTCCATTCTACACTGTGATAGATAATGAATGCGCTATCTGATGCTTTCTACAGTACATAACGTATAACGAACTTAATTTATGATGTGGTCTATGATGCGCTATATTTACTGTAATCTATGCTGTGTACTGTAATAAAGCACTACATAATGGATGCATTTTATACTCTGATCTTCAATAAATGTATCCTATAACGTACTATAATAATAAATTCGTTTTTATAACTAGTGCGTTCTATAGAGCTTTACATAATGCCTAAGGTAAATAAGTTAATCAATCGTTCAAAATGGTTATATCTGTCTACTTGGCCTATCAACTAATCTGTCTATCTATCCATATATCTATAAACCAATTACTTACCTACCCAACCATCAACCCACCAATCCTTAAATATGTTAGTTAATAAATCTTTCAAATGGTTATATCTGTCTATTTAGTCTATCAACTAATCTTTACCTATCTATACCAATATCTATCACCCAATTACTTACCTATCCAACCACCTATCTCTCAACCCACCAACCTATTCATTCATCCATTAACCAAACATTTACCAATACCCTGCAAACCTCAATCTTACTTTTACGGCACTTCTTCACTTGCCCTCTCACCCAACTCACCAGTTCCTCTCCATTACTAAAGCTCCCTCGTCCATTTATTCTCGCCTGTGGGGAAGGAACACGCTGCCAGAAAATATTAACTTGAATTCCATGCCTGAATGACATCCCTCCCAACACGTATAATGAAACGAGCCTGAAAGTTTTGGTCGCCATGTCGAAGTTAATATGCATTCCCCCAAAACGGCTGAGTCTCCCCTCTTCCTCGCCCAGCCCGCCCCCCATTTTCTTCCCTCGAATGTTCCTCATCATTTTCTTCCCTTTACTAAGCCCCTCCCCTTCAGTTTTTCCTTCCCTTTTTCTATTTCCTTCCTTGAAATTTTGCCGATATATATCCAGTTAAATACAATGCATTTTCCCAAGCCTAGCAAGTCCCCCCTTCCTCCTCACTCCTGCACCCCATCTCTCTCTCTCTCTCTCTCTCTCTCCTTTCTTTCAAACAGTCCTCCCATCTCTCCCCTCACCCGCCTCTCATTTTCTTACCCTTTTCTCATTCCACCTTTGAAAATTTTGTAGGGATATGATACGTAAAAATCCATTCCACTCAAAACAGCCAAGACCCCCCTTCTCCCTCTCTTCCTGCACCCCATTTTCCTCCCCGTGTTCTCCCCTCTCCCACCCTTATTTTCTTTCCATTTTCTCTTCCTTCCTCAGAAATTTTCCATGTAAAAATTCAATCCACTCAAAACAGACAAGACCCCCCCCTTTTTTCTCTTTCCCCGCACCCCATTTTCCTCCCCGTTCTCCCCCCGCACCCCATTCTCCCCGTTCTTTCTCCCTCCCCGCATCCCATTCTCCCCCTTCTCCCTCCCTCCCAGCACCCTATTTCCCCTCTTCTTCCTCCTCCTCTCTCCCCACACCCCATCCTCCCCTTTATCCCTCCCTCCTCGCACCCCACTTTCCTCCCCGTTTTCTCTCCCTTCTTTACCCCAATATTCAGAGACTTTTCGAGTACATGGATGGGCAGCGACGGTCACCCCCTATGCCTTCCAGAGTAGGGAGTGTTCGGGCCTAAATTTTTATCGTATTTTCACTTTACACAGATCTCTCTCTCTCTCTCTCTCTCTCTCTCTCTAGTCATCCATCTATCTAATCATCAATCTATCATACATGTCCTAACATTTAAGGCGAGGGTGAGCAGCCTCGCGTACCCACGAGCAGCATTATGTGAGCAATACACTACAACAACCCCTCGGATGTAAACCCAACGATCATTTGGATCACGAGGCATCATTTGGTCATATGGTTACCACCCAACGTTGTAAATGGTCACCCGGATTACGGCAAACATCTCGCTTGTCACTATGCTTACTTTACCTTGGTCATAAACTGCCACCTCTCCACCTTGAATGCTGGGTAATAACAACAGCTCAACACTGGAATATGATGCCAATCACAAAGAAGTGCTATGAAGACGATGTAGTGCCACGGTACTGTCTATTTCTGTCA
>NC_136999.1:1887971-1897971 GCF_032717465.1 Coenobita brevimanus | reverse complement strand
CCGACCCACCACTGTTTACGTCAGGGTGCGTGGTTCACCTGTACAAGAAAACCGGAAGTCACCTGAGTATGGACCGGAAACTCTTATTAATGTCATTCCCCTCAACCGCTTCGGTCCAATGACGTACAGCACAGAGACACACACACACACACACACACACACACACACACACACACACACACACACACACACACACACACTCCTTGCTAACCCTAGATGATTTTTATTTTTTACTTAATTTATACTTAACATAGGAATAACTGATGATAAAGGAGGAGATAAATGAGAGACAAATATTTCGGTTAATCTGACACGGTGAGGTCGATTATAAATGGTTGTGTAGTTCTAAAATAAATAAATAAACAAAAAAATAGGTAAAGAAATAAATGACGTGCCCAAAATTATCACCCACCCTTTCAGTACGATGACGTCTAATGTGAAACTCCTGCTACCACCGGACGATTTTATTCAGCTCAAGAAACCCCCAACCTCACCCCTGTGAATCAAGGGCCCTAACACCTTTTCCCAAGCGACTCATTTTGCTTATTTACACTTTTCTTTCCTCTACTGTTACGTAAATCCTTCCACCATCGCCACACTCTGCGTAAATAACGTACAACAGGATATTAACCATTCATGGCTAAAAATAAATCGCTAAGGAAGAGGTGCTAGGGAGCTTCCTGAACCGACGAGAATACGAGTCAAAGTGCCAAAAGTGACCTCCAATGACCTTCCCCTTCACTACGAGGACGTCTTTGTTCCCCCCCTCTCTCTCTCTCTCTCTCTCTCATGAAAGAAAGTGAGATGAGAGAAGCAATGGTGAAGGAAAGGGATGGAGAGAAAGAAGGAAAGACAAGGGACAGATAGACAGACAGACAGATAGATAGATAGACAAACAGACAGATTCAGAGAGAGAGAGATAAAGACAGACAGAACAAAGCAACAAAAGTGTGTGTGTGTGTGTGTGTGTGTGTGTGTGTGTGTGTGTGTGTGTGTGTGTGTGTGTGTGTGTGTGTGAGGGGGGCCCTTTAAACCTCACGTGCACTCACTCAGGCATTACGTGCGGGCCAGGTGCCTCGCTGACGCAATGGGGGAGGGTGGCGTGGAGTGGTGTGGTGGGGGAGGATGGCGTGGAATGGCGTGATGGGAGAGGGTGGCGTGGAGTGGTGTGGTGGGGGAGGGTGGCGTGGTGGGGGAGGGTGGCGTGGAGTGGTGTGGTGGGGGAGGGTGGCGTGGAGTGGTGTGGCGGGGAAGGATGGCGTGGAGTGGTGTGGTGGGGGAGGGTGGCGTGGGGTAGTGTGGTGGGGAGGAGGTGGAGTAGGAGAGGAGAGAGGGGGGGGGCTGAGGAGGGGGATGGGTTTGAGGAAGGAAGGAAGGAAGGAGGGAAGGAAGGAAGGAAGGAACGAATGAATGAATGAATGAATGAAGGAAGGAAGGAGGGAAGGAAAGAAGTGCAAGATATGATGGTTGAAAAAAGGGGGAGGGAGAGGGCAGAGAAACAAGGGAGGGAATAGGGTGAGAAAGGGTGTCCTAGGTGACAGAGAGGGACGCCTTCATGTGGTGGCACTGATATAACCGGGCGGCTCTACTGCCCGGTTATACAAACGTCACTCAACTCCCACCCTATCCCCCTTTCAACTCCCACCCTATCCCCCTTTCAACTCCCACCCTATCCCCCTTTCAACTCCCACCCTATCCCCCAAAGGAAGGATGGTACGTGCAGGATGAGGTCAACTTCAGCCTGCAGTCCACTGGGTTTACGTATTACATGAGTCATGGCCTACATAAACATTTCTTTTTTGTTTTCCTTTGTACTACTGGGCTGATCCTCTCACTACGATGACGGGCCTTCGAAATTTTATCTTTCTTATTATTTTCTTTTTATTATCTTTATTTATTACCTTTTTATTATTATTTAACTATTATTATCTTTTATCTTTCTTATTCCTTTCTTGCATAATTACCGCCAGACGATTTTACTCAGCCGTCTCGAACTGAAGGGGTTAGAGGCAGGTGATCAGGTGAATGGATGTGTGATTGGTTGGTTTCTCTCTCTCCTCTCTCTCTCTCTCTCTCTCTCTGTACCGATCTATCTATCTATTGTTCTGTCTATCGATCTGACGCAAACCTCTGGGTAATGAAGAAATAAAACTTAAATACCAACTCTCTCTCTCTCTCTCTCTCTCCAGGTGGGCCAATGAAAGGGTATATGGTTGGTTAGCTGCTTCCCTAGGCCGGAATCGAACCCAACCCACTGGCAATGAGAGGTGGACAAAGCAGAAAGGTCACACAGGTAAATTTGACGACAGGTGACAGAGAGAGAGAGAGAGAGAGAGAGAGTGTGTGTGTGTGTGTGTGTGTGTGTGTGTGTGTGTGTGTGTGTGTGTGTGTGTGTGTGTGTGTGTGTGTGTGTGTGTGTGTGTGTGTGCAATTGCCTCTCTCTAACAGGATAATCTCTGCAGCCATATTTACCTGTAGAAAAACTACAGGTAAATGCAGTAATTAAACTCAGCGGCATCAGAATCTTGCAAAGGGATGAACTATGTCGCAAAAATTTCCTGCATGACTCAAACATTAATTGCAAATCGAATCAAGATGCGAAAATCAAGAACAATTGGTATATGTTGCAATTCTCTTTCTCTCTCTCTCTCTCTCTCTCTCTCTCTGATCTGCAAGGCGCCGAACAGACAGACCTCGAAAATCAACATCAAAACAGACACAGACTCCAACGTTAAGCAGTGAGAGGTGTGCACGGGGCGGGGATGCGATTAACGCGATTTTGCGAGATAAGTTGCAACACATAAAATTGATAAAACCACTATAATTAACGCCATTTTTTTTTTTAAGTAGCAAAGACACTAACTTAATCACCCACCCAAATAAACGCGACTTGGCGAGGCTAAATTTACAGTGATTATCCACTAAAATCGACTCAAGAACGACAGGTACAGACACACACAGAGAGATTCCGACGTTGCAGCAGTGCGGGGTGGAACACGGCGAGGGGATGCAGTCAGAGTTATTAGCTATTCTCCGCTACATCAGCCGCGGACACCTGTTGGCCGGTGTGGAGGTGGTGTGGGTCTGTGGTATTATTATTGTCGTGGTATTATTGCTGAGGGTAAACCATAATGCAGTCTAGCCTTGTCTTATTATCGCTAGGTATTTCTGATGCTGCCTTGTGTGTGTTTGATTTCATTTCGCTCGTCTCCTTAATGTTCAGCCGCGTATCTCATCTATTCGTTGATTAAGAAAATGCTTAATGTATTCTTGTCATCGTCCAAGGATTCTGTTCAGATGGGGCGATGGTAAAGACTATGATAATTTCTTCTTCTTCTGTTTCTTCGACTGCTTTTTCGTCGTCGTCTTCTTCGATTGCTTCCTCCTCCTCCACCTCCTCCTCCTCCTCCTCTTCTTCTTCTTCTTCCTCCTCCTTCTCTTCTTCAACATCATCATCCTCTTGTTCTTCTCTTTCCTCTTCTTCTTCTTCTTCTTCTTCTTCATCATCATCATCATCATCATCATCTTCATCATCATCACTGTGTGTGTGTGTGTGTGTGTGTGTGTGTGTGTGTGTGTGTGTGTGTGTGTGTGTGTGTGTGTGTGTGTGTGTGTGTGTGTGTGTGTGTGTGTGTGTGTGTGTGTGTGTATTATTCCCAGGATAAACAATAACGCTGTGCTGACTTGTGTACTACTCTGTTATGTAATTCTGATGCTACGCTGCAAGAGGATTTCATTTCCTTTTACGATCAGGGAGGGAGATATAATTTTCTTTTACGAGTAGGGAGGGGAAATTAACTTCCTTTTACGAGTAGGGAGAGGGATTTAATATCCTTTTACGAGTAGGGAGGGGGATTTAACTTCCTTTTACGAGTAGGGAGGGGGATTTAATATCCTTTTACGAGTAGGGAGGGGGATTTATCTTCCTTTTACGAGTAGGGAGGGGGATTTAACTTCCTTTTACGAGTAGGGAGAGGGATTTAATATCCTTTTACGAGTAGGGAGGGGGATTTATCTTCCTTTTACGAGTAGGGAGGGGGATTATCTTCCTTTAATATCAGACTCTAATCTCAATCCTTTCACTGCCATGAAGTTGATTCAGATAAGAGAAATCCTACAATAGTCGAAAGGAAAAAACTGTCCTAGGTGTCAATGGATGTAATTTTGACTTCATTAACCCTTTCACTTACCTTCGTTAGCTACCATTACGTTCACACATCTCAACCTCAATATTATCGTCACTAAAGATGCAGTTAGGGGTTCTATTTTTGCCAGTAGATTTTGCTAGGGAGGGAAAAGCTGTCTCAATCACAGTATTAAATCTTATGCTACGTTCATAGTCTTAGGTTACAGTGGAGGATTAGCGGATTTTCTTGGACTTCTTTAAGGATGATCTTGTAATATCTAGCGGCTTAAGATTTTGCTCTCGCTTAAGCCTTGTCAAACCCACCCCTGTCAAAACCCACCCGTCAAACCTACCCCACCCTTGTCAAACCCAACACCATCAAGCCCACCCCTTCAAACCAACCCCTGTCAAACCCACCCGTTAAAGCCACCCGTCAAAGCCACCCCTGTTACCCACAAAACCCACCCTTTGTCAAACCCACCCTTTGAACCCCACCCTTGTTGAACCCGGTGCTGCTGCTGTGTATGTCGGTGAGCTGACGGACGGGGAGTGAAGGACAAGACCCGGGTAGCCAATAAGCTCACTCGACCGTATTTAAAAACCCGCCAAAGCTCACCTGAGACTCCTTGCGAATACGTCTTCCTTCATCCACGCATCCACCCAAAGCTCCACCATCGCACCGGAGTGAATAACGCGGTGAAAAAAGGCGTGAAAAACAAGACCTGTGAGTAGAGTGAACTTCCACGAGCGAGACTTCCCATCGTGAATACCCCTTAGGATTTTTTATAACTACGGGGTCTTGTTTCCACGACCGGTGCCTTTATCAATATTTTCCGTCCTTACGCTAAAATTCCGGACGCTGACGGGCGGAATCTATGTTACCGTCATTTACCCAGCGATATCTCATTGACGTACTGCTATGCAACTTTTATCGCACGACTCTCCCAGTTTAGCGTCGCCGATTTCCATTTCATGTTCAGGACAAGGCACGTTTTTTTGGGGGGGAAATGTGCGTGTCCAAAATCCACATATATATTTCACACTGAACCTGCTAACCAACGTGGGTGTTAGGGGCGAGTTCACGCTGGTCTGCTACGGGATTTTCGGCGTTATGGGATCCGTCTATGGGGGGCGCTACTCCCCTGTCCCCTCCCCCCTGCAAATTTCATCCTCCACGATTGGCTGTACTAAGTGGTAACAGCCGGCTCTAAATTGGCAGCCTCACAATCTATGCCTAAATTAACTACTATGACCTGCCACAAGCTCTTTTTATTTTTTATTCATTTATTTTTTAGTAATGGCACACTCAGTTATCCACAAAATGGTTTAGAATATAAATAAACCAGTATTTTAATTAGTTACTTTACGCCCATGGTATAATTTATTTTGGACTGAATTACATACCCATTTTGTTTATCTATCTACCGACCTATCTATTTACTTTTCTAATCTATCTATCTATCTATCTATGCGCGTGTGTAAGTGTGTGTGTGTGGGGGGTATTATATCTAAACCAGATACCATCAGCTTGCAAAACAATTCGAGTTATATCTTTCCCAAACATTTTTCAGATAATTAGCTGCCTAACCCAAAACCCATCTATCTCTTATCTATACATCGATATCTATGTATTTATCTACCTATCTATCTATCACTCTATCTATCTATCAGTCAATCTATCTATATATGCTTAATAAGTTACGCATCCCTGAATCAAGTAGTACAGGTAGATAATCCACAGGTAAAGGTACTGCAGTGAGTTTCAAGTACATTTTTTTTTGTCGGAAATTTATACACATACATTTAATTTGCCATCTCAGTATCTATGCTTCTATTATTGTATCAGTCACTATAAACTCACTGCAGATTAATTCTACGAAGCAATTCTGCATCCAGTATTATTTTAAGATATACAAACGCAAGACATAAAGACCATCCCAAACAAGAAAAAAAAATGCATATCAATACACAGAGATATTTTTCCCTGCCTCCCACGACAACCAGACGATTTTACTCTATGGATCAAGAGCCCTAAAAAAAAAAAAAAAAAAAAAAAATCCCTCTCAAATATATATATATATATATATGATTTCACAGTAACCGGGCAACCATCCCGTGTCCAAAGGCAGGGAATGGTGAAGTGTCATGTTCCTCATCTCGCCCTCGACAACCACATCAATATACCACAACATCCCTATACTGCAACCTCCCTATACTGCAACCTCCCTATACTGCAACCTCCATATACAGCAACATCCAGATCAATGCCGGTCATCTATACTACCTTCAAAATAATTGGCTTTGAAATGTGGAGAAATGGTTATATCTGGGGGTGAGTCTAAGTTTGTCTCTGGCCGAAGTCAAATAATTTTCAACTTAATTTCAACTTTCTTTCCACTATCTTGGTTTTACTCCCCTAAATGAGCGCCAGCATGCAATATATACACTAACTCCACAATACCTGGCTTTGAAATGATGGTTATATCCAGGTGTGTGAGTCTGTATGTGTCTCTCTACAGTCATATAATTCCAGTTTTTACCACACCGATCCCGATTTTACTTTTCAAAAATGAGTCCAAGAAATACACATATATACGAACTCCACAATACCTAACTTTGAATTGTAAAAAATAGTCTCTCTGTTCAAAGTCAAATAATATCACCGATTTTTTTTTATTTATTTATTTTTTTTTTTATCTCGGTTATACTCCCCCAAACCTGAGCATGAAATATATATACAAACTCGATAATGTCTGGCTCTGAAATGTGAAGAATTGTTATATCAGTGCTTGGGTGTCTAAAGTTGGTCTCGATTTATTTCTCGCGGTCTAATATTTCTCTTTTTTTTTTTTTTTTTTTTTTTCGCGGTCTCACTTTTTTTTTTT
Source organism: Coenobita brevimanus (assembly GCF_032717465.1). Taxonomy (NCBI): domain Eukaryota; kingdom Metazoa; phylum Arthropoda; class Malacostraca; order Decapoda; family Coenobitidae; genus Coenobita; species Coenobita brevimanus. The sequence continues at coordinate 1,890,960 of NC_136999.1, read as the reverse complement.
TTTTTTTTTTGCTGTCTAATGTTTCCCTATTTTTTTTTTTCGCGGTCTAATATTCCTCTTTTTTTTCTCGGTCTATTATTTCCCTATTTTTTTCGCTGTCTAATATTTCTCCATTTTTTTTTTCTCGGTCTATTATTTCCCTATTTTTTTCGCTGTATAATATTTCTCTATTTTTTTTCACGCCTATCATTTCTCTATTTTCTTCAAGGTCTAATATTTCTCTTTTCGCGGTCTAATATTTCTCTATTTTTTCGCGGTCTAATATTTTTTTCCAGTCTATTATTTCTCAATTTTTCTCGCGGTCTAATATTTCTCTATTTTTTTTTTCGTGGTCTAATATTTCTCTATTATTATACGTCTATTATTTTTCCATTTTTTTTCACGTCTATCATTCTTCTGTTTTCTTCACGTCTATCATTTCTCCATTTCTTCACACACACACACACACATCTAAGTTATACCTCTGAGAACTGCGCCTTGGCATTAAATATACTTAGCAATTACACAAGGAAAGTCACGCTACGTAGAAGAGCTGTTAAGAATTGAAACGTTGGACAGTAAGAGGCAGAAGTTACTGAAAATAACAGGTACAAAATCCCCATATATATAAAGTAAAATAAAGACACATTTAAAAAGTTGCGTATTTATAGATAAGAAATAAAGGTGAAAAAATGGGTGTACTTACGAGATGGTGGGTAAGGAGGCAGTGGAGGCGTCTTGAGAAATACCCAAGACGTTCTGTGGAAGGGAGAAGATGCAGGTGAGAAATGGAAGGAGGTGAGGGTGAATTGCTAAGAAAGTTACCTGGAGAAGTGAGATGTCAGAGGTGTGAAATGAGGAAATAAATTAGTATATAAAGAAAGAGAGAGAGAGAGAGAGAGAGAGAGAGAGAGAGAGAGAGAGAGAGAGAGAGAGAGAGAGAGAGAGTTACACCGCATAGCTATCAAAGTAAAGAAGGAGGGCGTGAGGAAAGTAATAAATAAATAATAAAATAAAACACGTAAAAAAAAATTGAGAAGAAAAATGGTGAGGGGTGAAAAAAAAAAAAAAAAAAAAAAAAAACTTGCACTGGTGTGAGAAATGATATGGAGGTGTGGAGATGAGATGAGAGGGAGAGTGAGGATGTGGTAATGAAATATAAAACAGAGGTGGATGGCTGTGAGAGAGGGTAATGTGGAGTGAGGGGAAGGAGATGAGGGGAAAGGACGCTCATTTCCCGTTAATATTCAACACTTTCATGAGGTCTTGTGTTGGAGGGTGGGTCGTGGTAATATGAAAAGGATAGCAACCGTGTGTGTGTGTGTGTGTGTGTGTGTGTGTGTGTGTGTGTGTGTGTGTGTGTGTGTGTGTGTGTGTGTGTGTGTGTGTGAGAGAGAGAGAGAGAGAGAGAGAGAGAGAGAGAGAGAATAAAGAAAGCACCCTCACCTCACCTGAATAACTTAGCACATCACAAGACCGTCTAGTGGACTGTGCTTCGTGGCAATGTTGGACTGGGTAAGATAATGGCCTCAGGTAAAGGACTTGTGAATGTGGTGTTAATGTTGGAGGGGGTGTTTTGCCTCTCTTTCTCTCTCTCTCTCTCTCTCTCTCTCTCTCTCACCCTTACTATCTTTTTCATATTATCGCGACAAAAGGGTCACCAGCTGCCCTACCGAGTTTTTTTTTCTTTTTTTTAGGTGAGATGGGTGCTCTCTCTCTCTCTCTCTCTCTCTCTCTCTCTCTCTCTCTCCAATCCTTATTATAATCTCATTCTCTCATCTTTACACGTGACTCTCTGACTCTTACTGCAGACTTACTCTTTTTACTCACATATCTCCTTTACCTTCTCTCTCTCTCTCTCTCTCTCTCTCTCTCTCTGCAACATACATCCATACCTCTCACCGCATTGTTCTCCTCTACCATGTTTGAGAGAGAGAGAGAGAGAGAGAGAGAGAGAGAGAGAGAGAATGGCTCCGCGTTCATATAATCCTTTTCTCATTACACACTTTTCTCACGTCCCCTTTCCCTGGGCTTTTGGCTTAAGAATTTAGAAGATGCAGTGGAAGAGGGAGGAGGGGAAGACCGAGAATGAGGTGGGACGAGCAAGGTATACGTGAGAGAATCTTGCTGTCGCCTCATTATCTTGTCGTATTTCTCCAGCCTCTCTCATGTACCCTTTTTGTGAGCTACAGGAGTAAGAATTTAAAGGTCTCCTGCAGTGTGGAGAGGACAGGGATGAGAAATGGGATGGAGGGAGGTGATTTGTGAGGGAGTGTGACTGTAGGAGAAACTGGGGTTCATTTTGGCAACATTTATACCAAAATAAGAATATATGCTACTATTCACTAATATACTACTACTACTACTGTTACTACTACTTCTACTACTGCTACTGGTACAACTGCTTCTACTACTACCCACTAATACTCGTATACTACTACTGCTAGTACTACTTCTACTATCCACTAAGATACTACTACTACTACTACTACTACTAATAATAATAATAATAATAATTATAATAACAACAACAAAAACATGGCCTTGTGTTTCTCAAAAGTACCACTGCTTCTTCTAAGGGAATACACTAGCGCTAGAAAAACGTTCACACCTTTCACACATTTACAAGAACCGCGACATCAACTCCACATACTAAACAAACGCCATCTGCAGAAGAAGCAGCAAATTAAACCCAGCAATCATCCATCTTAATACCCCACCCAAGACAGCAGCCTCATGAAACGAAGATATTGGAGCTGCTTCTTAAGATTTAAGTCAAAAACATAAGGAAAAATAAATGCTAGTATTAAAAAAAAAGTAGATTAAAACTAGAGGTCACTGCAGAAGCGAATAAAACTGATTTGGAAGAAGCGTAGGGGTGTGAGGCGAGGGGTGTGTAGGAAGGGTATGGGGTGTACGGGGAGGTCGGAGGAATAATGTAAACAAAGCCACGTGCTTAATGTAAACAAAACCACGTGCTTAATGTAAACAAACGGAGTGGTCCAATCAG
>NC_136999.1:1880471-1882971 GCF_032717465.1 Coenobita brevimanus | reverse complement strand
ACGAAGCGACCACTTAAGGGGCTTCAGATACACAGAGAATGACACAGACACACAATGATGAGGCACAGAAGGCCTTGGATGCACAGAGAGACAGTTGAAATGGTCACTTATTCACAAACAGACAACGACAGATTAAGAGGGAGTGAGGTTGGAGAAGTCACCCATCCAGAGAGTAGCGGACACAGAAAACGAGATGCACCGAGACAGAGAGAGAGAGAGAGAGAGAGAGAGAGAAACACACCGAGTCAGAAAGTAGAGAAAGCAAAGAAAAAGAAAACGGGAGAAAACGGGAGAAGGGGGGCACGGACACGAGAGGGGACTAAACTGATATCACCATAACATATTCCGTGAGGCCAAGCAAGAGGCGTGAATAACCCAAGGCCTCATTAAATACGCAGGAGGGGAAGGCTGGAGGGGGGAAGGCGGTATGGCGGTATGACAAAGTGCGGTAAACAGGTATAAATAGTGGAGTCGCCCCCTTTAGAATATTCAGGGGTGTGTCATAACTGCAGCATTGCCCCCTCCTCCCCCCCTGCCCTTTTTAACATAACGCAAGTCCTCATTTTCTTCATTGTTGTTGTTGTGGGATTTACGGTGCCTGCTTGCTTATGGCTGCTACTACTACTGCTACTACTACTATTACTACTGCTACTACTACTCCTGCAGCTGCGACTATCACTGTTATTACTACTACCTGCCTACTACTACTGTTACTACTAATACTATTACTATCTCCTCATTTGCCTTCTCTATCCCCCCCTCCCCTTCCCCTTACCCTCCTCTCCCCTTCCCCTTCCCCTTTGTTGCCCCTGAAGTCATTTGTGTGGGTGTGTGGGTGGGATGGGTGTGTGGGTGTGGGGGTGAGGGCAGAAGTAGGGGGTTACTGTGTGTTATATCATTGTGGGTAAGAGTCTAAGGTAATGTGTGTGTGTGTGTGTGTGTGTGTGTGTGTGTGTGTGTGTGTGTGTGTGTGTGTGTGTGTGTGTGTGTGTGTGTGAGGAGAAATATGGGAATGAAAATGGTGGGAGGAGGGACAATGAAGGAAGTAGGGAAAAGCGGGGGGGGGGGTGAGGACATGGCCAAGGGGGAGGGGGAGTGGAATGGAAGTGGGGGGTATCAAGGAAACTGGGAGGAGGGCATGGAAAGAGGGGAGGGGGGGGGTCTGAACCATGAGCTGTGGGGTGGATGTGGGGTGAGGAGAGGAGGTGGGTTGGGGGCAGTATGATGGAACGAGAGGGAGCTGGAGAGGGAGGGGGGGGGGCTGAAGAGAACTGACGAGGTATGTAGGGGCATGAACAGGAGGGGAATGCCATGGGTGAGAAGGTGGGGGATGGGAGGAAGCTGGAATGAAGGAAAAAGAACTGGGGGGAGGGAAAGAGGGAGGGCATGGAAGTAAGTGGGCACAGAGGGTGAAGGAGAAAGAAATGGGAAGCCACTTTAAAGGGTGGGTGAAGTGGTTGGGCCAGGAAAAGAAGGGAGGGGGGGGGACTAGGAATGAGGGAGAGACGATGGGATAGGGAGTCATGAAAACTGGGAGTCAAAACCATGATAAGAGGGAGGGGGGGAGAAGACCAAGAAAAAGGGGTGGGGAGCTTTTAAGGGGCATGGAGGGAAGGGAAGGGGGAGGGCTGGGGAGGCAGAGATGAAATGGCAAGGGGGCAGATCCACAAAAAGGGAGACAAGAAGGGGGCTTTGAAGGGGGCAGGGGTAAGGGGAGAGGAGCAGAGCTATGAAAAGGGGGGGGGGAAATAGGGACTGCAACTGGAGGTAAAGGGGGACGCTGAAAAGGGGAATGGAGGTATGGGAAGGAGGTCAAGGATGGAGGTTTAAAGGGAGGGGGTTTAAAGGAGGAGATTTCAAGGGAGAGGGTTTAAAGGGAGAGGGTTTAAAGGAAGGGGTTTGAAGGAAAGGGGTTTTTAGGGAGGAGGATCAAGTAGGAGGGCTAATGGGGGGAACACAGGGGGTATGGAGAGGGGGGGGTCAAGGGAGAGGGGGGGTTCAAGGGAGATGGGGGGGGCACAGAGCATGAGGTATAGCTAAACATTCTCTTTGAACCCTCAGGCGTAGAGACAAAAAATCAGGACAGTCGCGAACCTTTCATTTCTCCTTTAGTCAGGCATTCCTTTTTGAGTTTTTTTTTTTTCCTTTCTTTCCTACGGCAATCGTCACTGTTTTTTTTTTTTTTTTTTTTTTTTTCCTGGCCGGGCTTCCAAACTGTGATTTTCGCCTCGTCATGGCTTTCCTGCAACTTCTCTGTTTTTGAATTTACATGAAACAAATTTAATGTATTCTTTTTCTTGGATCTAAATTTCTTCACATGGAATAAATTAATCCAAACAATATGATGCTTTTCGGACTCCTTTGTAGCTGCCAAGAGACGATTTATTCTGCCTAGTAAAAATGTCTTACGGTGAACAGGAGACTAAATGTAACCCCTCAAGCCTTCCTGAGCTGAATAAAATCGTCTTGAGGCAGGACGCAAGAAATACACAAGACGCTA
>NC_136999.1:1832971-1875471 GCF_032717465.1 Coenobita brevimanus | reverse complement strand
TTTTCTTGGATGTATGTTTTCCTGTTTTTTTTTCTGTTTGGTGTTTTTTTTTTCTTATATATGTTCTCGTCTGCTTTCTCGTCAGATGCCCATTTTCTTTCCTTATATTTCTTTTCTTCGTATTTTCCTGTGCGCCTATTGTCTTTACTATATTCTTGCCGTGTCTTTCGCGTGTTTTTCTTTGTGTCTATTAATCCACCTTTTCTTAACCTGTGTTTTGCTGTGTATCTTTTGTCTTGTTTTTTTTTTTTATTAGCTGTTTTCCTGAGTGCTTTTTCTTGTCAGTGTTTTTGTTTTTCTTGATTTTTCTTAGGTGTGACTGGCACCATAATCTCACCTCGAGTTACAGACCAACATTTCAAGAAGGAGAGATGGTAATTATGGACCGTCTTAAAGTGAAAGGGATATACTTAACTTCGAAAAGACTCCCCAATAATAATAATAATAATAATAATAATAATAACAAAAATAATAATAATAATAATAATAATAATGGTAGTAGTAGCAGCAGTAGTAGTAGCAGTAGTAATAATGACGACGACGATGATGATAATAATAATAATAATAATAATAATAATAATAACAAACTCTCTCCTTATTCTACGCCTTTCTAATCAGTGCAAATTTAATCTTTTCAATCTCATCTTCATATAAAACGCTCTGAACATCATGTATCATTTTTGTCACTCTTCTCTGTACATTATCAAACGAATTTATCTCCATTCTGTAATCTATCTATTGCCAGACGCCTTTGTCCCGTAAGGGGTGGCCACAAACAAATCGCCTCCATGTCGCCCTGTCCCCCGCCATTTCACTGCCCTGCTCCCAGCTAACACCCCTCTCTCTTATATACCTCTCCACTCCATCCCTCCATCCCATCCTTGGCCTCCCCCTCCCTCCCAAAACTGCACGGCACAGTCTAAATGCGGCCTTACTAATGCTAGATAAAGTTGTGCTATTACTGTGGATGTCTTATTGCTCACGCTTTGGGGAATAAAGCTTAGGGTCCCATTTGCTTTATTTCTCGTATTAATACACTGTTTGCTTGGTTTGAGGGCTTTATTAACTATGATTCCTAGGTCCCTCTCGCATTACGATTTATTACTTGCTTTATTATCTATGTTGTATCTAATATCTCAGATGGTTTTGCTCACATTAAAGCACTTTACTTTTTTCCACGTTAAAATTCATTTGTATTTGGGCAACTGCTTTCCTGTGTGTTTTATTCTCTCTCTCTCTCTCTCTCTCTCTCTCTCCCATACACGCACACCTTCATTATTCATCCCATTCACTCCCTAAATGCCCTACTTTGCCATCACACACACACACCCCTCCCCTATACATAATGTTATTCAGCCCTATCACTTTTCCTTAAGTCTTCCCTCAATAGTCTTCTCTGCCTGTAAGTACAATCATTTATCATAATTTTTCTATCAAACAAGGAGAGAGAGAGAGAGAGAGAGAGAGAGAGAGAGAGAGAGAGAGAGAGAGAGACAGAGAGACAGACAGACAGAGAAGCACAAGAACACGAATAAAAAGAAGACGAAGACGATGACGAAGACATGAAAATGGAAATAAATGAGGCAAAGTGAAAACCCTATACCAGCCAAGAGTAAAAATCAACAAAGGCCTCATATGGCACGTAGGGAGGGACTCTTGAAAAATTATCACCAAATTTGTTTAGTGTATTAAGCCTCACTCTAAGAATCTAAGCGCCAAATACCGGAAACAATAGACTCTTTCTCTGCCCTCCTCCTCAACAACAGTCGCCCCTTTTCCAGTTTCTCTCTCTGTTTCGCTCGTGTCCGCAGGCTAAGAGGTCGATCCGGCTCCGTTCTCGCGTAATTGCGGACGAAGTTGAGTGGAAAAGCGATGAGGGCGGGTGGGAAGGGCGGGGACAATGTGTGTGTGACCGCGGCCCATCATGTCCAGATGTTTTGAATTTTCCCGCCGCCCCACCCCTTACCCAGTTGCCAGATTCTTCCCATAAGCGACGCCATAATCCCCTCATTTCCTGCGTTATCTCTGGTTACTCCCCTCATCAATCCATTTTTGGCATTTCCTGGGGATTTATTATACTTTTTGGCATACGTGGAGGATGGAAATGTAAGAAAACAGTTAGCTGGGTGAAAAAAATAATGCTAAACATCCCATTACACCTGCCAGCCCTCTAGCGACCAGTGGGTGAATTATGGCCGTCGCAAAACTTCTCAAAACGGGTTAGGAAGCCGCTAGGGACGTAAATCACAAGCAAATCGCTAGGAATTGATCTAAAACTGCTGCAACGTTGCAAAAATCGCGTTAATATGCCGCCAAAATTGTAGTCACTCTCAGATCTACCTAGGAAAGTGACCCTGTGGCAACCCCTGGCGCGGGACGGGACCAATTCGGCTATCATGTTCCCATTATGTCAGCGGCGGGAACTCATGCGAAAGATGATACGGCCCCACGGGTGACTGGTTCGCTACACTTTCTAAGATTTGCCCTGACCGAAAGGGAAATTCACCCTCCCTTTCCCTTCCCCCCCTTATCTCCCTTCCCCCCACCCTCTCTCTCTCTCTCTCTCTCACCCGTCACCGTTTTCCCGCGTATTGATTACAACGGGAACAATAACAACAACAACGGCGCTCCTGCTGTTCCTGTTGCTCCCGCCTTTCTTTTGACATCAACGGGCTGTCGATAATTGCTACTCCCCTCCCCTCCCCCTCCTCCCCCCACCCGCCACCCCTCTCCTCCCCTCCCCTTAACCCATTCAGCCCGAGGAGGCCTTTTTCAGCTTCCCCTAGACGATTTTATTCAGCATAGGAGGGGTAAGATATATCCTCCCTTAACCCCTTCATCTCAATTCCAGACGATTTTACTCAGCATGGGAGAGCCTTTTGGAACTAGAAGGGTTGCATAGTCTTAAAAAAAAAAAAAAAAAAGACCTCCCGTAAAGATGCAAAAAATCGTCTGGAGGGAGCAGGGATTAAATGGAAAAAATCGTCCTCGTCTTAAGGAACGCATTCTCGGTGGATTAGGAGGCTCCCTACCACTTCGTTATTAGTTTTTTTGTATCTAGAACCATCGCCGCTGTCTATCTATCTATCTATCTGTGTCTATCTATCTGTCTATTTACTGCCACACATCTTAATCCCGTAAGAGGGGGCCATAAACAAATCGCCTCCATGTTGTCCTGTCCCCTGTCATTTGGCTGCCCTCCTTTCAACTCACGCCCCCCTCCCTCATAATTATATCTCTCCACTCCATCCCTCCATCTCATCCTTGGGCTCCTTCTCCTGTACCTCTTCACCTCACTTACGTACACTCTTCTAATCAATCCCTCCACCCCATCCTTCCATCTCATCCTTGGGCTCCCTCCCCTGTACCCCTCTACCGCTCCTACTGTACATACACTCCTCTAGCCAGTCTCATTCTCCATCCTCTCCACATTACCAAACCATCTTACAGTATTTCCCTACACACTTTCAACCACATCCACACGAAACCCACAAAGCTCCTTCCTCATTTTCCTGCCTGTCTCTCCACGTAAACCTGTCTCTCCACGTAAGTCTGTCTCTCCATGTAGGCCTGTCTCTCCACGTAAGCCTCTCTCTCTCCACGTACGCCTGTCGCTCCACGCAAGCCCGTATCTCCACGTAACCCTGTCTCTCCACGCAGGCCTGTCTCTCCACGTAAGTCTGTCTTTCCACGTAAGCCTGTCTCTCCACGTAAGCTCTCTCTCCACGTAAGCCTCTCTCTCCACGTAACTCCACACGGAAAACAGTGCACGACATCGTATTTAATGGTCAAAAACTTCAAGAACTGCCATGAATTTGTGTCCAGTTTTCCAGCAATAAAAACGTGACTGGTAATTAAACTCGAAAACAGAGTGAATTATTTTGCCCTCAGAAATCTGGCTGACTTTTGGGCCGGGATGATGTCCGTGTTTGAGGGTCGCGGAGCAGAACAGTTTTTAAAAGCCTTTCTGAAGCACCCACACGCACACACACACACACACACACACACACACACACACACACACACACAGGTGCACATATTTACACACATAAGCAAGTACAGGCAAGGAAAAAAGGCAAGCAAGGTACACACACACACACACACACACACACATACAGGTGCACATATTTACACACATAAACAAGTACAGGCAAGGAACACGCAGACACAAGCAAGGTACACACACACACACACACACACACACACACACACACACACACACACACACACACACACACACACACACACACGGGCCAGCAAAATGCGAATTAGAGACGTCAGCGAACCGAAGCGATCCCTGAGTTAGGAAATAAAAAGGCTTGCTGTTATTACTGCTCTCTCTCTCTCTCTCTCTCTCTCTCTCTCTTTCTCTCTCTCTGAAGAATAAAGGAACAGAAGTGGACGGGGAGAGAGAGGCAGGGCAGACCTAGGCGGGGCAAGACACAGGCGAGACATAACCAGGGCACGCCGGGGCAGAGAGAGAGAGAGAGAGAGAGGGGGGGGATTACGGTTCATTTAATCCGGTAATGCTTTGTGTTGGTTCCTGACAGACGGTGAAAGAGATACGCCCCTCATTCCCCCCCCCCTCTCTCTCTCTCTCTCTCTCAACCATTCTTAGTCTTTCTCCCATTCCTTTTCATCTCTCCTCCACCTTCCCTCTTTCTCACACCCCCTTCCGTCTCCCCCCTCTCTTTCCCTCCTCTTTCAATTTTTCTCTTCTCTCCTCTTTCGCCTTCTCTGCCTCTCCCCCCCCCCTTCCTCCTATTTTCCCCTTCTGCCCTCTTTTTCCTTTCTTCACTTTTCCACTCCCTTAATTTTCCCTCCCCCTCTTAACCTACTCTCTCCCCTCTTTTCTCTCTCCCTTCCCCTCTTCACCTTTTGTCCTCTCCTCTCCCCTCTTCACTCTTCCCCTCTTGCGATTCTCTCGCTCTCTCTCTCTCTCTCACACACACACACACACACACACACACACACACACACACACACACACACACACACACACACACACACACACACACACACACACACACCTATAAACACCTATTTTTTTCTACACCCCTTATCTTTTTTTTTCTTTTTTTTTACTAACCCTCTTTAGCACGTAGGGGGTCATTAATTTTCCCTAAGTGGCCCATTAGGACAAACTACAACTGTTAAATGCCTCGATGGAATGAAAATGAGTTTTGCTATGACGAAGAAAAAGTGAGATTTGGCGATGAAAGTAGGTTAGGTTAAGTTGGGTTGGGTTGGGTTGGGTTGGGTTGGGTTGGGTTGGGTTGGGTCGGGTTAGGTTAAGTGAGGTTAGGTTAGGTGAAGTTAGGACTGCTTTGGATGAGTTAGTGTAAATTAGGTTAGGTTAGGTGAGGTTAGGATTAGTGAAAATAGCACTAGTTTGGTCTGGTTGGGTTAGGTTAGGTTAAATTCGATTAGATTAAGTTAGGTGACACTGAAATTTGGCTGGTTAGGTTAGGTTAGGCTTGGTTTGGTTTCGTTACGTTAGGTTAGGTTAGGTGGAGTTAAGTGGAAATGTATGTGTAAAAGTATGTGAGGAAAACAGGTCTATTACAACCCTACGACTGACTGGACGGGCGTATATTGTGTCAGGGTTTGTGATTATATGGTAGTGTGTGTGTGTGTGTGTGTGTGTGTGTGTGTGTGTGTGTGTGTGTGTGTGTGTGTGTGTGTCACGATACAGGGTAAATTGAGAGGGAGAACTTACATCCATATTTTTTCTTTTATTACTCTAAGAGGGAAAGTTCATATATATATTTTAACTCACCGACTTGGGTATGTGTTAAGCCTCTTTCTCTGTTAAAGGGAGTAGCTGCAAACCCCTTCACAACGAGGGTGTCTTTCAAGAGTAATATAAAGATAGAAATTAACACCATGCCCATCCTCCCCTTCTCCCTCTCCATCTTGCAAACTCACTCTAAGACGATCAAAATATTCCCAAGACGTTTAACAGCATCTCACAAACCAACCTGATATTTTAGTCCTTTGCACTTCCCCAAATATTGTTCCTCCCTTTCCAAAATTTACCCTACGAACCCTCCCCTCCACCCCCCTCAAACCCCCTACCCACCCCCCAAAAAAAAACTCCAATCCCCCTCCTGTCATTCATCCTGATTTTATTTTTTCTTCTCATTATTTTTCCCTCCAAGGTAAAATGTGACGCTATCTTCATCCTCTCTCACCAAAGCATAGCGTTTCGAATTCCAGTTTCATTAAAAAAAAAAAAAAAATGCTCTTGCGTTTCGAAATATATACCTCACGAAACATCCTATCCCCTGTCTGTCTGTCTGTCTGTCTCTCTCGTTGGGATAGTGAGGTCCGTGTCGTTTGTGTATCTGTGTAACGCTCTCTCTCTCTCTCTCTCACCATTACGTCCTCCCCAGCCCGCACGCTCACTCTGCGATGTTCGTGGTGTGGATTTATGTGTTTATCGATAATGGTGGACGCGTGGGGCACCTGTCATTACCTGGGTGCCAAGGAACAATTTACACCTGTGTTGCATGTCTACCTGCCTGCCTAGCGATGAATCCTGCTTGCTCGTTTTTTCTCTCTTTTTTTTTTTGGGGGGGGGATGTGAATATCTGTAAAAATCCCTCCACCGCCTCCATGAAAAGATCTGGCGACTGACGAACTTCTGGAATACAGTGTAGTTTTTTTTTTTTATGTTATTTATTTATTTATTTACGTGCTGACTTGCATAATATTCCAGCTACTGTCAGACACTCCGAAGAAATACCTGTTTGTTATATCGAAAAAAAAAAATTACTTCGATTTACTCTCTAGAGTCTAAGGCCCCACTTGTTAATTTATTTCTGGATCTTACCTGTCGAGTTTACCCACCTGAAGGAAACCCAGGCCCTCTCCAGACTTAAGCCATCCACCTACCATTCTTATGAGGCTTTACTGGCTTAGGTGAAGATATGAAATTTGTTTTATTTTGCATTTTATTTTATTCATTTTATTTATTTATTTATTTATTTATTTATTTTATGTATTCATGGTGGTTGGAATATATTTTTTTCTTTGTAGGTTTTTTTTTTTGCATTGGTTGGATTATAATATTTCTCTTTTATTTTTCTATTTCATTTCCCACCTAATACAAGTTTTAACACTGCCTAAATAGGTCATTGTAGATCACTAAGGGATGGGCACAAAATACAGGTTAATTAAAGGTGAGACTACAAACAAAAGAATTCAAACAGGTAGAACAATGACAGTGAGAACTAAAATACGAGGGACGTAAAAAATTATGTGTCTGAATGAGAGTGATTTGCTTCAGTTCCCCATCTTCTTCCTTCTTTCATGTCCCCATTTTCTAAGAAGTGGCTCAAGTCTTTACTGTAGTGTTTTCCTTTACCTAACCTCTTCAGGACAAGGTGTGTGTGTGTGTGTGTGTGTGTGTGTGTGTGTGTGTGTGTGTGTGTGTGTGTGTGTGTGTGTGTGTGTTGTGCTTGTGCCTCGTTCCCTCCCTCCTTGTGGCAGATAAGGGGTTGTCGCAAGTGATAGAGTGAGCCTGATGAGAAGGATGATAACAGAAGAGGGTGGGTGGGGGGGACTCGTAAAAATATCTTGCGTCACAGTTTCTTACATTCCTTTGCTTTGAAAGATAGTTAAATCGTTTTTACTGAATCTCTTTGTAACTGCTGTCTGGCTGTCTGTCTATCTATCTCCCTCCCCTCTCCCCCTCTCCCTTTCACTCTCTTCCTCCCCTCTACTCTCCCTTCTCTCCTCCATCCCTCTTCTTCACTTTCCTACTGTTGTCTTTCCCTCCCTCCTTTCCCTTCCTTTCAAACTCCCCTCTCCTCCTCCTCCATCCTCCTCTCTTTTTCATCTTCTCTTCTTCCCTACTCCTTTCTTTACCTCCCTCTTTCGTCTCTTTTCCCTCCCTCCCTCCCCTCCTCTCGTTTCCTCTCCTCCCTCCCCCTTAAAAGTGTCACCCCCTCTTGGTTCTTGAGTTTTGTTTGTTTATCATAAAGACCTGAGTGTTGGTCCCCTCATGCCTCCCTCCCCCCCTCCTCTCTCTCTCTCTCTCTCTCTCTCTCTCACACACACACACACACACGGACTGACAAATAAGCATACATTTTTTTTTTACTATCCCAATATTGAAACCACACAAATATTATATATATATATATATATATATAAAATTACACTGCAAATCGTAATACAAGAAATTGGACAGCCAAGACAGGTAACAGGGAGCCTTCTAAGACCACAGGGAATACACGGCAAGAAATCCACACTTACGCCTTCCAACCCATGACGCAGTTTATTCTTGCTGCCCCTACGATTTTGTTCAGCTGAAGGAGACACATGGGGTTGTGAGGGGGTTTAGGGAGGCCTGTTTCTAACCCTGTCACGATAAAAGCTTCATCGGTTCGTCGGTAGGTGACCATAACAGAGCGGAAATGACGTTACCGGATTGCATGAATTACTAAAAACAGCCAGATATAAATGCCTAGATTTAAAGATCCAGATTTAAAGGTCCAAATTTAGAGGTTCAGATTTAAAGGTCCAAATTTAAAAGCTCAGATTTAAAGGCTCAGATTTAAAGGTCCAGATTTAAAGACCCAGATGTAAAGAGTATAAAGACCTCGCTATGGACTTTCGGATGGCCTTAGCGCGCCAGGTGGGGGACTGAACCCTGGTTATGTTGACGCACACCAACTCCCGTATTGTCGTCAGTTCAGGAGGTTCTCTAGCACTTCTTCGTGACTAGTCTGGCCGTAAGGTAGGCAAAATATTTCTATGACTAAATTTCCCTTCCTTTCTACTGTAGATCACACAGACAGACAGACAGACAGACAGACAGACAGACAGACACACACATACACACACACACACACAAATAGGCGCATGGCTGGGTACTAAGACATAATGACCCTTTAAGTACGATGACGCCTTTCCTTCGTTCAATCAGGCTGCTACCTTTACCTGGCGATTTAATTAAGACTGACCCGTTAATGAGTGCTAATGAGTGGGTTAATGAAGCTGTATCTAGCCCTAAATGACGTCCACGGGTTGAATGGGTTAAGAAAATGAATGCATATATTAACCTCGATTATCTAGATGCTGGAGAGGGAGGCCTTCACGTGGTGGCACTGATACAACCAAGCTATACCCACTACACACTAATTCATGGATAATTCAGCCTTCAGACTACAAAAACCTCAACTATGAAGCTCGTTACACACACACACACACACACACACACACACACACACACACACACACACACACGACTCATTCACTCAAGATTTAAGTCGCATATTTCTCTCCTTTATTCCTTTCATACACTTGACTTTTTGTGGACCCACCCTGACCATCTGACCCCTACCCCCCTCCTGTCACCCCCACCTCTCCTTCCATTTCTCCCCCTCCTCCATACCCTCCTTTTCCCCCCCCTACCTCCCTCTCCTTCCCTCTCTCTTTATATTTCATCCTTCTCACTTTCTTCCTTCTCCCTTTTCTCATTCCTCCACCCTTACTCCCCTACCCCTGCTCCCCCTCCTTTCAATTCCATTCTTCTTTTTGCTCCCCTCTCTTCTCCCCATACCCTTCCTAGCTTCTCCTTTTATTTCCACCTCTCTCCTCTCTCCTTTTCTTCCTCCCTCCTTCCACTATCTTTCCCTCACATCCCCCCTTTCCCTCCTCTACCCCTCTCTCCTTCCTCCTTCTTCCCCATCTCCCTCCTCTACCCCTCTCTCCATCCTTCAGCTTTCCCCCTAACCCCTCCTCCAGTCTCCCTACTCCTCTCTTTCTCTTCCATCCTTCTCATCTCTCCCTTTCCATCCCCACTTCCCATCTCCCTCTCACGCCCATTCCCTCCCCTCTATCCCTCTCCCATCCCTCTTTCCCCCCACTCCATCCCCCCATCCCTCACTCCCTCTCCATCTTATCCCTCTTTCCTCAACCCTCTATCTCTCCATCCCTCTTTCCTCACCTCTCTATCTCCCCCATCCCTCACTCCCTCTCCATCTTATCCCTCTTTCCTCAGCCGTCCATCTCTCCACTTCCCTCTTTCCTCACCTCTCTATCTCCCCATTCCTCTATCCTCCCCACTCCACCTCTCCTCAACCCACCCCCACCTATGCTGATGATAGAAAGACCAATTTATGCCCCAAACTTATTACAAAAAAAACCCTCTGCGCCATAAATCGTCTGTGCTCTATTGGAAATCTTTAGTACGAGTCATGTGGCACTTCTTATCGCAGGCAAAGAAAGTTTAGGATGTAAATAACACGAATGAGGCACTTCTGGCTGGTACAATGGAACGAACTAGGAATGAGTCAGGGGGCAGGGAAAGTGAAATGATGATGATGATGATGATGATGATGATGATGATGATGATGATGATGATAATGATGATGATGAGCAGGAGGAGGAGGAAGAGGAGGGGAGAAGAGGAGAAGGACGATAATGATGATGATGATAATGATGACGATAGTGAAGGTGATGACGATAGTGAAGGTGATGATGATGATGATGATGATGATGATGATGGTGATGATGATGATGATGATGATGATGTAGCCCCCAGGTTCATCCTAAATACGAACCCGGTGAACTGCAGGCTGAAGCTGCCCATCTCCTGCAGTCCACCATCCTCCTTTCGGGGGGGATAGGGAGGCAAAAGAAAATGGGAGCCTGGTGGTTTAGTGGGTTACGGCGCTCGGAAATAATGTGATTATTATGGGTTTGCATCCAAGGGTGGTTTGAGGAGAGGGGGGGTTAAAAGGTGAGGGGGAGGGGGAGGGGGTGTTGAATGGAAAGAAAAGAAGAAAGGAAGAGGAAGGGGGTATTCGTGTGCGTGTGCGTGTGTGTGTGTGTGTATGTGTGTGTGTGTGTGTGTGTGTGTGTGTGTGTGTTAAATTGGAGAGGATTTAAGGCCACCTCGCTGAAAGGACGATTTATTTCTGTGGATGTATTCAGGGCCCAGACATAACTCACTCAGGTAATTTCTTTCTATTAAATTATTATTATTTATTGCTGTTTACTCACCTCTCTCTCTCTCTCTCTCTCTCTCTCTCTCTCTCTCTCTCCAGTCCCCCTCCCCCTTTTTTTTTGCTTTCTTTTTGTCGCTCTCTCTCTCTCTCTCTCTCTCTCCTCCCCCTCTCTAATTCCTTCTTTTTATTTCCTTCTCTCTCCTCTCTTTCCCCTTCTCCCGATCTTTCATGCCCCTTGCCCCTCAATTTCTCTCTCTCTCTCTCTCTCTCTCTCTCTCTCTCTCTCTCTCTCTCTCTCTCTCTCTCTCTCTATCTATCTATCTATCTATCTTCCTTCCCATTCCTTCATCCTCTTCTTCCCTCTTCCGTTTTTGCTTTTCCTTTTCCTCCCATCCTTCACATCTTCAGTATCTCTTTCTCACTTCCTCACCTTGCCTCTCTCTTCCCCCTCCCTCTCTCTCTCTCACTTCCCTTCCCTCCTCCTCCCCCTCCCTCTCTCTCACTTTCCCTCCCTTCTCCTCCCCCACCCTTCTTTCTTCACCCTTACCTTTCTCTCCCCATTTTTTCTTGATCCCTTCTTCCTTCCCTCCCTTCCTACCGACCTAAATACCTAACCTACCTACCTCCCCTTTATTCCCTTTCCTTACCCTTGTCTACTCTCCCTCACCTTTCCCCTCCCTTTCCTCCTCTCCCCTTCCCTCCTCCAAGTTCCTCTCCCCCCTCTTCCCTCCTCCTTCTCCGTCTTTCTTTCCCTCTCCTGCTCTTGTTGCCCGGGTCAGTACAGATCGACAAAGTTTATAATACCAAAGTTACCCCCTGCAAGTATCGCTAATCAAAGACGCTCGCGGTTACGCCCTCTTACGGTCAAGCTTACGGTCATATGCGGATCGATGTGACCGTAAAGCAGACGGTAATGGGCAGTAATGGGCGGTCTATCCATTAAGTCTATTTCTTTCTTTTAACTTTCATTTCTGTTACCATTTAAGGATTTTAGATAGCTCAGGACTTCTCTCTCTCTCTCTCTCTCTCTCTCTCTCTCTCTCTCTCTCTCTCTCTCTCTCTCTGTACTTCAAGACGATTTTCTTTAATTTTGGGCGTGGTTTGTTTGGGGGGAGGAGGTCAGAATTCGATTTCCCCATTAACCCTCAAAGTCAATATGATAACTGTTCCATAATATTTTTCCTGCTTCCATACAATTACCAATGATAAGAACAAAACAAAATCTGAGAGAGAGAGAGAGAGAGAGAGAGAGAGAGAGAGAGAGAGAGAGAGAGAGAGAGAGAGAGTGTACCAAGGAGGAGATCAACACCCTCAAGTCTGTCTCAGGTAGGCCACAACGTCTTGAAGATGCAGGTGTACAAGTGATCGTGCATGTGCGTCCTGTGCAAGCCCAATACATACACACACACAGCCCAATACATACACACACAGCCCAATAAAGACACACACAGCCCAATAAAGACACACACAGCCCAATAAACACACACACAGCCCAATAAACAAACACAAAGCCCAATACATACACACACAGCCCAATGCATACACACACAGCCCAATAAAGACACACAAAGCCCAATACATACACACACAGCCCAATAAAGACACACACAGCCCAATAAAGACACACACAGACCAATACAAACACACACAGCCCAATAAAGACACACACAGCCCAATACAAACACACACACAGCCCAATAAATACACACACAGCCCAATAAATACACACACAACCCAATCAATACACACACAGCCCAATCAATACATACACAGCCAAAAACAGACACACACAGCCCAATCAATGCATACACAGCCCAATACATACACAAACAGCCCAATAAAGACACACACAGCCCAATAAAGACACACACAGCCCAATACAAACACACACAGCCCAATAAAGACACACACAGCTCAATACATACACACACAGCACCTACCCCATCAGCAGAGCCCTCCCTATTAACCACCATACGTCATAACAACACTAACAGGGCATTGAGGGTATTGACAAGCCCTGGGTGACTTTAGCAGCGGAGTATAATGGCGTCAGTACTTAAGCCGGGGGTCGATCTCAATACTTCAGCTGCACCAATGAAAGCCAGGGTGAACAGGGTCAATGGCTAGAGTGAATTAGTGTGAAGTATTGTGGTCGCGAGGTTGTTATTTGAGGTGTACACACTGCATGCACTCCAGTCACTATTATCCCTTCAAAGCACGTCTGGAATTTGTCGATCTTAAGTGACACACCTTGAGATATAGGTGCAATTAACCCCTTCACTGCAAGACGTCTAAATTATGCTATTCTTGCTGCCCTTAGACGGTTTTTATGCAGCTTGAAGGGGTTTTCTGTGACAGATCTTCGCTACACACACACACACACACACACACACACACACACACACACACACACACACACACACACACACACACACACACACACACACACACACACACACACACACACACACACACACACACACACATCCAGCAACCCACCCTCCCCTCATCTACCAATCCACTCACTCCCACCCCCACGAACACACCCCCACAAACAACCACACTTACCCACCCACCCAGACAGACAGACAGACAGTCAAACAGACAGACAGACAGACAGACAGACAGACAGACACAGACACACACACACACACACACACACACACACACACACACACACACACACACACGTCCCCAAATCCACAACCCACCGACACCCACAAGCCCACATCCACACCCTCACTCCCACCCACAAAAAAAGAGTAAAATTCCCGTCCCAAATCCCGGTACTGGACACTGATATGATATGGGAGGGTGGGAGGGGGTGGGATGCTGATATGGGAGGGTGGGAGGGGGGTGGGATGCTGGGGGATTTGCACTGATATTATGGGCTGTATTTACCCCGGCAGGCCAGACGCCACTTAGTTAAGCAGCTTGTATCATGTGGACAAAAATGGACCATCCCAAGCGGCGTCATGATGTGTGTGGAGTGGATGGATGGATGGATGGATAGGTGGGTGAGTGTGTGGTTTGGCTGGTGGGTGGGTGGATGGATGGTTTGATGGGTGGGTGAGTGAGTGAGTGAGTGAGTGGGTGGATGGATGGATGGACGGAGTGAAAAACTGGAGGGTGAAGTTTTAGGAGTGGTGGAAACAGGTGGATGTTAGGCAGTTTTATCTATCTATCCATCTATCTACCTAGACTTTCAGCAGCAACACAGCAGATAAAAGTCTACCAAAGAATTATCTATCCCTCTATCTATCTACCTATCCTTCCATCCTTCCAGCCATCCATCAACACACGCACAGCAATACAATACAATCTCAAACCTCGCACTGGCAGGATAGTACTAAAAAAATGACTATCCATCCATCCAACTAACCATCCTTCCATCTATCTATCCATCCATCCAACTATCCAATCATCCATCCAACCATCAATCCATCCATCCATCTACCCATCCATCCATCCATCCATCCTACTATCCAACCATCAACCCATCCATCCATACACACATACCACATGCACAGTAATACAGTATATAATATTGTTTCATATATTGATAGGATTCGACAAGTGGACGTGGTAACAAGTCTCTCTCTCTCTCTCTCTCTCTCTCTCTCTCAGTCAATCTATCTATTCATCGATTTGTCTCTCTACCTGCCTACCTACCTTCCTACTACCTACCTATCTATCTATCCATCTCTCTCTCTCTATCCAAGAATATATTTCTATCATACACCCACTCAATCAATCAATATCTATCCATCTATCTGTCTATTTATTCATCCATCCATCCATCTATCTATCCATCCATCCATCCATCTATCTATCTATCTGTCTGTCTATCTATCTATCTATCCCAATACACACATAATCACACCTCCCACGGATACGCTTCCACCCAATGCCCACACCATCGCTCGCCATTCAATATCTTCCACGATATTAAGAGGGGCGTGCTAGACTCATCCTGTAGTCCACTGGGATCCATTTAGCCAGAAATTACCACTACCAGCCAATAACATCATCAAATATTAAGGAGAAGGCCAGTTGGGTGTCACAAGAGTTAGGTGATGATGATGATAGAGAGAGAGAGAGAGAGAGAGAGAGAGAGAGAGAGAGAGAGAGAGAGAGAGAGAGAGAGAGAGAGAGAGAGAGAGAGAGAGAGAGCGAATATCACATAAAGGGAGAGGGAGTGAGATAGACGAAGGGAGGGAGGGAGAGATGGATTGCGGTGAGTGAGGGAAGGAGGAAGGGAGGGTTCATAGGGAGGAAAGAGGCAGAGAGGGAGAGAAAAATCACAGGAGAAGGAAAGAGGGAGGGAGGGGAGGAAGAGAGAAAATGGAGAAGCACGGGAGGGAGGAAGGGAGAAACATATCGTGCAAGGAAGGGAGAAATCAACACTTGAAGTACGAAGGAAGGAAGGAAAGAAGGAAGGAAGGAAGGAAAGAGGGAAGGAAGGAAGGAAGGATGTGAATGAGGAAGGAATGAAAGAGGAAAAGAAACGAAGGAGGAAAAGAAGAATTAGCTGAAGGAAGAAAGAAAACGAAAGAATGAAAAAGGAAGAAAACAGAAAGGGTGAAAAACAAAGGAGACACGAAACCTACGTAATCCCCTTCCCCCTCCCTTCCCCTCTTCCCCCTTTCCCCCTCCTCTCCCCCCTCCCCCTCCCCAACTCTTCCATAATTCACCAATGCCCCTAATACTTTCCCCTTAACGACCCAAACTGCTGGATAATGCTGACAGATGCGATGATCAAGTCCTGGTGATTTCTGGACTAGGTGTTGGAAGAGTCACTGCTACACTTTACACTGCCAGAGTTTACACTGCTACACCTTACACTGCCACACCTCAAACACACTGCAACACCTCACACTGCCACATCACACACAATCACACCATACATCACCACACCACAGACTAACATACCTCACACTACCACATCACACACAATCACACCACACACTGCCACACCTGAATTCCGCACCACACACTACCACACCTCACTTCCGCACCACACCACACACTACCACACATCCCTCTCCCTACCACACGCAATCTTTTCAACCACCTTGCATGTCAGAAACCAGTAAATAAGACACAGGGAAAGACCAACAAAGAAAAAAGCTTAAGAAATCATGCAAAAATGAAAACTAAGATTTTTTTTTGTAATAATTTCTTTGATGTTGAAGGAATGAGGGAATTTGTATTATTGTTGTTATTATTATTATTATTATTGTTATTTTGCTGGATATTGAAAAACTCGACTCTTGAATTCATAGAAGCTTGCAAGAATATTTACTGAATTAGACAGATAGATAGACAGATGAATAGATAGATGGATAGACATAAACAGACAGATAATTGACAGACTAATAGATAGATAGATAGGAAGATACATGGGGAGAGAGAGAGAGAGAGAGAGAGAGAGAGAGAGAGAGAGAGAGAGAGAGAGAGAGAGAGAGAGAGAGAGAGAGAGAGAGAGAGAGAGAATGTGTTAATAGCGGGGAAGCGGTTAAGAATTAGGCAAAGTGAGGCAGGGAGCAGGTGTAGGTGAGGCAGGTGTAGATGAGGCAGGTGTGAGTGAGGCAGGTGTAGGTGAGGCAGGTGTGAGTGAGGCAGGTGTAGGTGAGGCAGGTGTGAGTGAGGCAGGTGTAGGTGAGGCACGTGTGGGTGAGGCAGGTGTAGGTGAGGCAGGGATAAAAACTGAGAAGGGGAAACTGACTGAGAAAAGGAAATTGAGGGAAAGGCTAGATGTGAGGCAGCTGTGGATGAGGCAGAGTAAGGCAGGAATAGTGCTGGGTGAGGCAGGTGTGGGTAAGGCAGGATGAGGCAGGTCTTGGTGTGAGTGAGGCAGGTGAGGGTGAGGTACTATAGATGTAGGTGAGGCAGGTGTGAAGGTAGGTATGGGAGGGTGTTAGGCAGGTAGATGTTAGATGAGGTGAGGCAGGTCAAGTGGTGGTGAGGCAGGACAGAGGGTGAGGCAGGGGAGGGGGGAGGTAGCTACCTAAGTCCTCACCACTTAAAATATTCACCAGGGGAGAAGAAAAAAATAAAGTGATCCTATCAATGATGCAGAGATGTTTAGATTCGTGTCATGAGGAGGGTAGGTGAGAGGGATGGAGGTGGAGGAGGAGGAGAGGGGGAGGTGAAGAAGACGAGGAGGTGGAGGAGGAGGAGGAGGTGGAGGAAAAAGATGGTGAAGGAGAGGGAAAGTGTGGAGGGAGAGAAAGAGGGGGGAGGTGAAAATGAGAGGTGTAAGAATTTGTGCTGAGGTGTGGAGATGAGAGGGATAAGGAAATGAGAGAGAGAGAGAGAGAGAGAGAGAGAGAGAGAGAATTACTACAGCACTACATCCTTCCCACGGCACTTCTTCGTGACTAGCATCATATTCTTGCGTTAATCTACTGTTACAACGGGAATAATGGGGTTTGAATCCTGGCGAATGAGCTAAAAATGTAAATAAATAAATAAATAAATAAATAAAAATAAAATAAAACTCAGTACTCACCAATTTCCGTCCATTTTAGGTTCGAATACTGGTGCGTGACCGTAACATCCACTCACGTCATATTTATTCTGAAGGCAAAAGAGAAATGAATTAAAACTGAGTGTACGCCAGGGTAAGGGTTAATGAAGGCTGTATCTAACCCCTCTAGTTCCAAAAGTCTCCCCTAAGCTGAATTAAATCGTCTGGAAATAAGGTTAAAAAGACAAGGGAGACATGTGATAGCCGCACCCACCACACTTTATCCACCACCTCAACACCCTACTCTCTCTCTCTCTCTCTCTCTCTCTCTCACACACACACACACACACACACACACACACACACACACATTTAAAATTTTACCTCCACATATTAAACTATCCACCATTAGTCTCAATAAAAAAAAAAATCACCCCCAAAAGCGTCCGTAAGAGCCAGAGATTGACAGCATCGGATTTCCCTCAGCTGAAACAAGAAAAAAAATCGTCAGGAAAGGGTCCGTAAAATCGCTACACTAAAAACCCACCTGACCATGTTTTGTGTTGGTACGGCCCTGTCTGCTGGTGTGGGCGCGAGGTGTAACGCGGATAAACGATGCTGGACAGACGCTCGGTAACGCTGACAGAGCCGTACCCGCAACACGCAAGAAAGAACCCGTCGGAGTGGAGGAAGGGGGTTATAAATGCCCCCCCCCCGCCCCCACCCATGACCTAAATTATCATCTGATTTACACTTTTAAAAATCTGGGTAAGCATTTGTTTTTTTTTCATTATTTTTCACATTTCGTATATAAATTTTTGACACGCTTTCTTTATTCTTTTTTCAGTTTGTATATAAATTGCCTGACTAGCATTTATTTATATATTTATTTATCTATTTATTTTTATCCCTCAAGTTCGTATATAAATTCCCTGACTATAATTTTTTTATTTTTACATTTTTCACAGTTTGTATATAAAATGCCTGAGTGGCATTTTTATTTTTTCATTTTTTCTGTTCATATATTTCCTGCCTGACTAACATTTATTTATCAATTTATTTATTTTTACTCATTTATTTTTACTCTTCACAGTTTGTATATAAACTGCCTCATCCCCATTTTTTTTATTTTCACATTTCGTAATTACCCGACTAGCATTTAATTATTTACTTATTTATTTTTTTATTTTTATTCTTCACTGTTCGTATCTGTTTTCCCTAACTGGCATTTTTCTTTCATTTTTTCCCAGTTCGAAAATAATTTCCTGAATAAACCCGACTATAATTTTCTGAACTCAAAAATCATTCATCCTTCCTTCACTCTGGTCACACATACAATCCTTTAATTCTGTCATACTGTTTTTTTTTCTTCTTCTTCTTGGAGGGAACAATTTATAAGCTTCTGTCCTCTGGTTCCTTCTTCCTTACATTAAAAAAACAAAAAAAACATAAAACTTCAGACCAGATATTCGCTTGTTTGTTTTCCTGCTTGTTTCACGTAGCTCAGTGGCGGAAAAACAGTTATAAAGTTCTACATCCATTCCACAGCACTTCTTTGTGACTAGCATCATATTCTATTATTAATGGCCTAAAAAGGATGAAAACAAGAAAAAG
Source organism: Coenobita brevimanus (assembly GCF_032717465.1). Taxonomy (NCBI): domain Eukaryota; kingdom Metazoa; phylum Arthropoda; class Malacostraca; order Decapoda; family Coenobitidae; genus Coenobita; species Coenobita brevimanus. The sequence continues at coordinate 1,856,424 of NC_136999.1, read as the reverse complement.
AAAGGAAAGTAATACTACGCCTCCATATCGTATCCACAGCACTTCCTCGTGACTAGCATCCTCTTCTAGTGTTAATCTATCGCTACAACTCGGCATTAACGATGGAGAGAAGGCAATTTTAGGCCAAGTTAGAATAAAAGGAGTATAGCAGCAATAACCAGAACCAGGTGTATTTAGAGCTCCCAAGGAGTACACCATCTATAACTACAACAATAACTCAAGTTCTAACTCTAACTATGCCAACAATTATAACTAACAATAACTATACATATAACTATAACTATACCTATACAGTAACTATACCTACACCTATAAGTAAAACTATGCCCATATTATACCTACACCTCTAGCTATAACTATACCTATGACTATAATTACACATACAACTATAACTGTACCTATAATTATACCTATAACTACACTAATAACTTTAACTATGATTATACCTACAACTACAACTATACCTATAACTATAATTATACCTACAACTATAATTATACCTACCACTATAATTATACCTAAAACTATAATTATACCTACAACTATAATTATACCTATACCTATAACTATACCTATAACTATAACATCCTACCGCCAGCTATGGATTCCTTGCTTGTGTAATGAAAGGTGTGAATTGGCCAGGTGTACTAATCAATTAACCTTTATTAAGGACAGGTGTATCTAAAACTCAGGTAAAAAAGATCACCAGAAATAGGGACCTGCGTAGTTAAATTGATGGTTGCGTGTCCTAGTCTCAGGGGAACGCTTATTGGGTATTTACCTGCCTGAGATTAAGAGTACCTAGGTCAGCAGCATCTATGTAACACGTGGATCTGGATAAACAACACGTCCGTCAATCCGTTTAGCGATAATTGGTGCTATCGTTCTGCGCGGCCCTGACTGTGTGGGAAAGGTGTGAATTATGCAGCTGACTTTGATACACACACACACACACACACACACACACACACACACACACACACACACACCACCTAATCTGGGAAGTGATTTCGGTCAGTCTCAAAACACAGTGATTATAGAGGGTGAGGTATAGTGATTTTGGATTGACAGTCGTCCTCGTTACTACCATTATCATCATCATCGTTATCGTTATCGTTGGGAATCCGGTGTAGGGGTGTGAAGGCAACGTGGGTATAGTTATTAAAATGATGAATGTGATGTAAAAAAGAGATGAATACTTGAGTACATCCAAGCTCTATATTTATCATCATTATCATCATCATTTTCATCGTATTCATCACCATCATCATCACCACCACCACCAACATCATCATCATCATTTTCATCGTATTCATCACCATCATCATCACCACCACCATCACCACCACCAACATCATCATCATTTTCATCGTATTCATCACCACCACCACCACCACCACCATCATCATCATTTTCATCGTACTCATCACCATCATCACCACCACCACCACCACCACCACCACCATCATCATTTTCATCGTACTCATCATCATCATCATCACCACCACCACCACCATCAACATCATCATCATTTTCATCGTACTCATCATCATCATCATCACCACCACCACCACCATCACCAGCATCATCATTTTCATCGTACTCATCATCATCATCATCATCATCATCATTTTTTTTCATCATCATCATCATCTTGCAAAAGGTCTCGCAATAGCAACAATGAAAACGAAAATGAGTCCTGGGACTGAAGAGGTTTTTTTATACTTATTCCTTTATTCATTTTACAGTCCGAATCTAGTCATAGTTTCCACAGTCCTTTCCCTGACGTACAACATTCCTCCTACGTGCCAAGCTGAACAAAATCGTCCGTAGGTAGCCAGAATATGAAGAAAAAATCGTCCGAGGGTACCCAAATTAAAAAAAAATAAAATCCAAGCGCGTTCCTACTTTTCCTTTAATCTCTTCAGTATAACGACGATTTTCTTTATGTATATTATCTTCTTGCCATCCCCAGACGATTTCTTATCCCCCTTCCCTCCGATGACGTGCTATTCATTACATTCCTTCTACCACCAGACGATTTTATTCAGTTTTTTTGGGAGGGAGAGACTTTTTCGACGCAATCTTCATGCTAGTTATCTCCAGACGATTTTATTCAGGTAAGGAGAGATTTTGAGGGGCTGGAGGGGTTACATTCTATTCTTGCTGCCTCCAGACGCTTTTACTCAGCTGTGGGGAGACTCTTTCAAAATGGAGGGGAGGTTAAATGCAGCCCCAAATAATCTCCCCAGCACAGGAAATCAACCCAGCGCAGAGAAAAATCGCCTGAATGTATCAAAAATGAATATATAAAAAAGAAAACACACACACACACACACACACACACACACACACACACACACACACACACGACATCGGGCTGAAGGGGTTAATAGACTCCTTCAATCCGGGAGTGGTGTTGGAGAGGGAGGCCTTCACGTGGTGGCACTGATATAACTGGGCGGCTCCACTGCCCGGTTATACAAAGGTCCCTCAGGCCCCTCCCTATACCCCGAAAGGAGGATGGTGGACGGCAGGAGTTGCGTCGCCTCAGCCTGCAGTCCACTGGGTTCACGTTCAGGAGTCTTGGGTTGCTACTATTACTATTACCACTACTACTACTACTGCTACTACTACTACGACTGCTACTCCTCCTCTTCCTACTACTATTACTACTGCTATTACTTTTACTACTACTACTACTACTACTACTACTACGGTATCACAGCTGAAGAGAATCACTGAATAAATCATTTGATGGAGTGTAATTACAGTGAAAAAAAAAATCATGATATTAACTCAACTTAGGAGGGGCCTGTCGTAGCGAAGGGGTTGATGTAAAAATTAATAAATATATAAATAAATAAACAAATAAATAAGACAATTATATAGGGGTCATCGTACGGAAAAGATTTGCAATATTGCTGATGGCTGATATAAAATAATCATAATATATATATTTTTTATATCCGACGGAACTGAGCAATTTTCACACACTGCATACCAAGGTCCGTAGTCCTGTCGATTAAGGAAGCGCCCTAACACCTTTTCCTAGGCGATTTATTTTGCTTACTACACCACACCATCCTCCTCCGCGTTGCATAAACCTCCGTGTTGCATCATCATCATCCTAACCCACTTCCTAATGCAACAAAACTGCCTGCGAAAATAATTAAGGGGAAGAAAAGAGTGAACTATGACAAAATCCAGATGAGGACAGCAAAGAACAATACCATCTCTCACAGTCACATCATCATCATTCTAACTCACTTTTTAATGCAACAAAACTGCTTGCAAGAATAAAAAGAGGAAAGGAGTGAACTAAGACAAAATTCACATGAGGACAGCAAAGAACAATACCATCTCTTACAGTCACATCATCATCATCATCATCATCATCCTAACCCGCTTCCTTAAGCACCAAATCCGCTTACTAAAATAATAATCTTGATTCGGAAAGGTGAAAACTCCAACGAATAAGAAAATCGAAGAAAGAGGGTAAGACAGACCAAGTTCCCTCTCCCTCCGTCACCCCAATCATTCCAGGACACCCCAAAACCCTTTAAATGGCCGTTAAAGACAAGGATAACATCAGTCTAAAATAATAATCAGTGTCGGGGAAAGGCGAGAACCCGAATGACTACGGAAAGAAACATAGCAAAGACAAGCCATACTCCCTCCCTCAGCCCCACCCCAATCATTCCAAGACGTCCTCTAAATCCTTAAGCAGCCGTGAAAGACAAGGATAGGGTTGAACTGGCAGGTATATGAGGCTGGGGAAGTCAGCAGCGGCCGGCCATATTACGGAGGGTGGAGTGAAGGGAGCCTCTCCGCGCGGGGGCTCGAGAGGGAGTGAAAAGCGCAAGCGTACTCGGAAATCCATACCTCTGACGTCATCGGGAGGCTGGAAGAACGACTGCTGGATGTTCCCAAGCGCTTATTTCCCCTCTAATTTTTCCCATATCGATGGATTTCCGGCAAAGTCATCACACCAAGCAATCTAATTCTATGGTTTTCAAAGTGTCATACGCCAATTTTGATGGTATTTCATTAAGTTTCAGTCCACCCAACCCAAGTGAATAGGGGCTAATCGGCAATCCCCTATGTGACGTCACGCCCAATGGCCGGTACAGGTGGTCTGATAGATAGACAAATACAATAAACATTGGTGCGTTAGCTTCATTTTCCTTGCAAACGTGGAAGTGACTGGAGCGCAAGTAGTGGTTGCTGGCCACACAGTAAACAGTGCAAGGAAAGTCGGACGTTTGATAGTGCATTGCCAAGTTCGGGACGGTTACAGTCGGCGAGAGAGCAAGAGAGATTGGAGCGGTTTTTAACGTATATTTCTTGCATTCCCAACCGCCATCGGAGCTGCAGGTTGATTAACAAAAAATATATATATCCATAGAATATTACCAACGGGAATTATAAACAAAGATACGAGGGCCGTGCGACTCGACCCCACCCCGAAAAAAATATGCCTCGCGTGAGACGGAACAAAATGTCGGTGGAGTGATGCTGAGCGGAGCCGTCTGCCATGTTGTGTCCGCGAGTGCCAGAAGCCAGTCGTAGAGTCAGAGGCGTTCAAGATACCTCCGTCGACACCTCCTCCAGCAACGCCACGCCACGCCAGCCTCCTACATACCCCCAGGAGGAGCCGAGGACACCGCCGTCAAGAGCACTATTCCGACCTTCCGCCCAACTGACTCCACCGCCGTCGTAGTGGCAGAGACAAAAGCTTAAGTTATCCTCCGTCAACGCCTCCTGCAGCAGCGCCACTCCACGCCAGCCTCTCACACATCCCCAGCAGGAGCCAATACCCCTTCAAAATCTCCACTCCAACCTGTCATCCAAACAAAACCGTCGTACGTATCTTAGCGTCCAGGCCACTTCCATCGAAAACTCCTGCAGAAACACCACTACAAGTCAGCCTGCCACACAGACCAAGCCCCCAGCACCCTCTTCAACTATTTCATATCCCCAGCAACTGACATCCCCTTCAACAGCTCTCCTCCAGCCCACTCCATCACCACCTTCGTGTGTACCCTCCCGCCTGAGGAACTAATCTGACAGTAAGGGGATCTAAGAGAAGGCTGAGCTCCCCCAGATCAGCAGTCCTTTCCCTGAGCCCTCCCTCCTCCCCCCTGGCCGAGCGCTGAGGGACGAAAACCAAAGACCGGAGAGGTGAAAAAGCGAGAGAAGATAAGAGAGAGAGGATTGCTTCTTGCGGGAAAATTGCGGATCAAAGGAGTGCAAGGCGAGATAGGAGGTTAATGGACAAAGTGGTTCGACTGTTCTTTCTCCTTCCGGCGGGACTTGCGGTCGGATAGAAAAAAAGGAAAGAAAGAAAAGCCCGGGAAGAGAGGAGGAAATGTGTTTTTGAGAGAGATGAAAAAAGTTGTTAGTCGGAACTGATTTTATTTATTCCAACTGCGCTTTCACCATCCCACGGTCACGAACACAAACTAAAAAAATAATAAGACAGAAGAAAAAAGAGACAATAAAATATACAGAATGTGCCGCTGACAAAAAATGTGTTTTTAACCATCGTTCATACTGAAAAAAAAAAAAAATCGGTCTAATCACTGACGGTCACAAACTCAAACACAAACCTAAATTATAAAACAAATCCCAGCCAAGAGAAGACAGAAAATTAAAATGTGTTACTGAATGATAATCGGTGTTTGGATGCAGCGGTCTTGATTGCGGTCACATTCACGGTCAAATCACCACCTTACGGTCACAACTCCGCTTACACAAACACACACACAAACGCCGGTGATTACTGACCGAAGAACATTATATTGCGCTGGCGTCAAGTGGCTTTGTCTCGGTCGGTCGGTCGGTGAGTCGGTCAAATCGGTCGGCACCCGCGGAAGGCGCACCCCGACGACCCGAAAAATCCTCCGCTCCCGTCGCCGCGGAAATACGATACGGACACGAAACAAAAATTCTCAAACGGCCGCTTTTACGGAAATAATACTGCCGCTTTTACGAAAATTCAGCACGACCGCACTTCCGCCAAAATCGACCGCTCTTACGAAAATCTACCGCTGGCGATCATACGAAAGTTCGGAAACGGTCGCTCCATCGCCCCCCTCGCCGATGCTAAGGTGACCCTCGCGTGGCGGCAGCAAGAATAAAAAAAACGTTTAGGATTTCTCACGTGAAAGGGTTACCGGAAACGTTTCAACCCTCGATCGACGGGAAAGAAAGAGGCCGCTCCGTAGACGGAAAAAAAGTAATCGCTTGTCGGTGGCGAAGACGAGGTGAAAAAAATAAATACAAAATGGACACTATTTTTTCACCGACGAAGCCGCTTCTCCACTGAATGAAAATCGTCTGGAGGTAGCAAGAATAAAAGTCAATATTACTTAAAGGCTACTTGAGACAGACGCTAAAAAGGACCGCTTCTAAGTCGAACAAAAAATATTAGCGGCACGAAGGGAAAAAAACAAAACAAAGACTAAAGACAATTATCAACCCTTAGGAAACTGGACACTGACTTATAACACGGACAAAGAAATAATAACACAAATAAATGACCGCATCCCAAAACCGAAGAATTACAAATAAACAAAATTCCCCCGCAAGCTAAACAACCAGCTACAATCCGCCAAGCAGGGAAAAAGACAGCTAAGAATTTTACGAACAAAAGGGGAAAAAAAAATATCCGAAAAAAATCCACCGCAAGCTAGAACTGTCAGCTAAACTCCAGCAGGCAGGGGGAAAATAAACGCTAAGATTCCCAGCTAAACCAAACCCAGCTACGACTCCCAGCTAAGATTCCCAGCTAAACCGAGATGTATTCGCCCGATAAAATGATGAGCTCGAAGCCCCTAGGAGCGCCCATCTCCAGCAACGGCCCTGCAGCAGCGTTCACAGGCCGCTACAGCCCCACCTACCGCTCACCTGACCCCATGAGGCGGTGCATGAGTAACGCCCCCGTGTCGGTAAGTACGAGACTGAACACCTGAGCAATACCTGAACACCTGAGTAATACCTGAACACCTGGGTAATACCTGAACACCTGAGTAATACCTGAACACCTGGGTAATACCTGAACACCTGAGTAACTTCATTGACACCTGAATAACACCTAATTTTACACATGACCTGACTAACACCTGACTTGAGCGGTACATGAATTATACCTGATTAACCTGATTGACACCTGAGTAACACCTGAGCAATACCTGAGTAACACCTGAACAACACCAGAGCATGAGGAAATTACCAGACAGCTTAGGATCGATTACCCTTTTGTTTGTGACTGCACTCTGTTTCTACGGGGGGGGAAAATAAAAAATCTCTACCTCGTTTTCCCTTTTTCCTAATTTTCCATCTGTGTGTTCATTTCTTCTCGATACGATTTTTTTTTTTTTTTACAGCGTTAACAAGGGATATGGAGAAAGTCTAAGATCAATTCTCCTCCTCCTCCTCCTCTTTCCTGCAGATAAAAATTTTGGATCAAATTTTACATCATAACCAATATTTGTTTGTTCAGGAAGAAGAGACAAGACTGTGCAATTTTCTGTCTTGCAAAAACGAATCTTATTTCTCTCTCTCTCTCTCTCTCTCTCTCTCTCAGATTTATTTAGCCAACAAAGAACCGCAGACACAGTGGAAAACTACATGCAATCCCCTTTCCCTCTTCTTGCCACAACAGGTATTTTTCGTTATTTTTTTTTTTTTAGTATTTTTCACTTTGTACCCAAGTGGAAACATGAGAAGTTACGAACTCTCCTTTCCTAAATTATGCTTCCTTCCAAAAATATTATCATAGTTGCGAAAGACAATCGATCGTAAGTCAGTTTATCTATTTATTTCCTAACCCATATCCTCAATTCTCACCTCAACATACCTGCATATCATTACCAATCACTAACTCACTAATTACATCTCTTCTAATTACACCTGATCTTACCTGTGCTTAATAACTCATCATTAACTCGTAAATTATATATATTTCAAGTACTCCTAATCTTACCTGCTTATTTACTCATCACTATTCATCACTAACTCGTAACTTATTTTAATTACACCTGCTATTACCTGTTTAATTACTCATCATTAACCCAGATTCACCTGTACATCATTATTACTCATTAACTCATAATTAGCATATTTTTAAGAGTAACACCTGAATTTACCTATGTTGCCTCAAAATAATAATAATAATAATAATAATAAACAAGAATAATAATAATCTTTTCAAAACGCTGCCACAATTTTATTTTTTATTTTATTATTTGCTCTTTTCAGATGGTTTTATATGGGCTACGAGGGATTTTTTGAGGTTCAGGGGTTAAATACACCTTCCAGTAAAAAAAAAAAAGAAGAAAAACTGAAAAAAAATCGTCTGGAGGTATCAAGAATGAATGAATTTTAAACGTAATTGTGGTGAAGGGGTTTCTGTCAGAATTTCTCTCTCTCTCTCTCTCTCTCTCCTCCAGCTTTTCATTTCATCCTGACTCCTCACTTTGGTCTCTCTCTCTCTCTCTCTCTCTCTCTCATTTCATCCCTACTCCTTACTTAGCCCCCCCTTCCCCCCCCCAAATGAGCTTCTCTGAGTCAAACAATTACTTAACAAGCACTTAAGTCGTTACAGGTGTTTACGAAGGCCCTCCCACGCGAATCACAAGAGGCCTCGTTAATAATTTCGGCGCCCAATTGTACTCTTGACGAAAAATATTGCACACTCAAAATACTGTCTTTTGTAATCCTGTTTTGCCCCATGAAAATTATCACAAGACTTGGATTAATACTTTGGCAGACTCGATTTCTCTCTCTCTCTCTGCCATACGATTTTTTTTTTTTTTCAACTTCAGGTCTAACAGTGAAAAGATAATGAGGAAAAAAAAAATCTCTCTCCCAAGCTGAATAAAATCGTCTGGAGGCAGCAGGAAATAAATTAAGGCGTCCTCGTACTGAATAAATTAAAATATACACCTGTCCTTTTTTGGATTTTTTGGGGGGTGGATTTTTTTTTTTTTGGGGGGGAGGGGGGGTAAATTTGTTGGAAGAAATGGGGGGGGGGTCTTTGTTACCGTCTACCCCCGTCCAGGATACAAAGGCAGCCTGTTCACATGATTCTATTTTGTCTATCTCCTGTCTATTCCTTCTATCATCTAACAATCTACCCACCTTGTTGCCCCTCTATCTATCTATCTATCTATCTACCCTTGCCTACCCCCTTCTGTCTACCTGTGTACATCCTGATTACCTGTCAACACCCCTGTCTATCTATCAATCTATATACCTGCCCTTCATCTATCTATCTATCTACCTCTCGACTATCTATCCTCCATCTCTCTACCCCCGTGTACCCCCCCCCCCGATCCTAGACACAAAGCCCTCTGTTCATCCATTCTCTAGTGCACACCTGTTCAATAAAGCAAGCACAGGTGAACATAATTAACAAGGTATAATTAACAAGCATCTTATAAGTATCTGTGTCCTGTGCTTGTCGCCTTGAGTGTTTGTGTGTCTCTGCTGAACTGAGAGAAGAGAGTAGAAACGAGGAAGAGGAACAGAGAGAGGAAAGAGGAGGGATATTTACACAAGGAAGAGAGAAAGAAGAGAGAGGAGGAAGATGAACAGAGAGAGGAAGAAGGAGGGATATTTAGGCAAGGGGGAGAGAGAGAGAAAAGAGAGGAGGAAGCGGAACAGAGAGAGGAAAGAGGAGGGATATTTACACAAGGAAGAGAGAGGAGAGAAAGAAGGAAGAGGAACAGGGTGAGGAAAGAGGAAGGATATTTAAAGAAGAAAGATACAGAAGAAAGGATGAGGAGGAACAAACAGGCGCAAGAGGAGGGATGGATTTTAGAGATGAAGGAAAGAGGAGGGAGAAATTTAGAGAGAAGGACATACATATATATAGGAAAAGGAGCAAAAGGATGGAAGGAAAGAAGAGAGGAGGGATACATGGAGAGGGAAGGAAGTGAAGGCGGAAGAGGAATAGAGGGAGGGAAGGAAAGAGGAGGGACAGAGAAGGAAGGGAGAAAGATTACAGAGGAGGAACAAAGGACTGGCTGGAAAGAGGAAGGATGTTTTGAGAAAGAAGGAAGGAAGGAAGGAAGAGGAGAATATATATAAAAGGAAAGAGGTACAATGGAAATAAAGAAGATTAGAGAATATGGAAGACAAAGAATGAGGTTTTAAGAAGAAGGGAAGGAATAAGAGGAGCAGGTACTGATATGGAGACAAGAATGAAGGAAGAGAGGACAAAGTAAAGAAGAATTAAAGTGATGCAGCCAAAAATAATAAAAACAAATAAATGAACCAGATGATGAAGAGAGGAAAATTATTACAGGAAGAGAAATATAGCGAGAAGAAAAGGAAGATGGAAAGAATTCAGAGTAGGAAGGATGGAGAGAAAGATTTAGACAACAAAAAGGGTGGAGTAGGAAGAGGAAATCCAGAGAAGGAAGGATGGATGAATAAGGAGGAGGAAGAGTTGTCAGGAAAGGAAAAGATGAAAGATTGTAAATAAATAAAGGAAGAGGTAAAAAAAAAAAATCAAGGAAGAAATAGGAAAAGATTTAAGGGCGACGAAACGATTGAAACGAAATGCTTTGTCGTTTTACAGGTTTAAAAAAGGTGAACTCTGGGATCGTGGTCTCCCTTAACGCCTTCTCCTCAGCGATTTATTCTGGGGTCGCACTCTCTCAAGATAGTCTCTTAAATCCTTCTCTTCCGCGATTTATTTTTGCTAGTGATGCACTTGTATTCTCTTGCGCGTTACTCAAGTCTGCGTAACTCCTTCTCCTCAGAGACTTATTTTTGCTTATCACGTTTAAACATTCTCTTGCGTGCTATTTAATTCTACGTAACACCTTCTCCCCAGTGACTTATTTTTGCATAAAACACATTTATTTCTCCTTGCGTGCTATTTAATTCTGCGTAACACCTTCTCATCAGCGACTCATTTTTGCATATCACTCATTAGCATTCTCTTGCGTGTTATTCATGAGTTAGCATCGACACCGCATGAATAATGAATGAGAGAATATCGACGTGCCATATGCTGGGAGGAAAAAAAAAACTAGTAACGAAGAAGTGCTAGTGTGCTAAAAAGTATCAAGGAAGTGCTAAAAGTGCTTGAGTGCTAAAGAACCTCCTAGACTGACGATTAGCACTTAGGCTCCTATGACTCAATATCACCATAACAAAAAAAAAAATAAAAATAACAGTAGTAGTAGCAGCAGTAGTAGTAGTAGTAGTTATAATAATACTAATAATAATAAAAAAACAGTAGTAGTAGTTATAATAATAAAAATAACAGTAGTAGTAGTAATAGTTATAATAATACTAATAATAATAAAAATAACAGTAGTAGTAGTAGTAGTAGTAGTTATAATAATACTAATAATAATAAAAATAACAGTAGTAGTAGTAATAGTTATAATAATACTAATAATAATAAAAATAACAGTAGTAGTAGTAGTAGTAGTAGTTATAATAATACTAATAATAATAAAAATAACAGTAGTAGTAGTAGTAGTAGTAGTAAAAAAAAATAATAAAAATAAATAAATAATTAACCTGTCTTTAATTATATATAAAAAAAAACACGACTTACCCCGACCCTGAGGGGGTAAACATGCCGCATGCAGAAAATAAATCGCTAAGGAAGTGGCAGTAAAGAGTGCCACCTCTCCATCTTGAACGCCGAACGGTGACGATATATTAACGCTAGAATTACGATGCTAGTCACGAAGAAGTGCCACGGAGAGGATGGTAAGCCGCAGTACTGTCTCATCCTGCCACTGAACTACATGAAATTGTCTGAAAAAGGATGAATATTTCCGAAAAGTTAAAAGAAATGAAGTATATATATATTTTTTTTTTAATAAATCAGAAAATCGATTTTGAGATTTCAGACTAATTTTTGGAATTGATTTTATTTATTTATTTATTTATTTATTTATTTTTTTGACTGCCGGGCCAATGAATTTTAAAACTTCTATTTAATTCCTTACTCCCTATGATTTTTTTTTTATATATAAATTACTGCGACCGTCCGATTATTTTATCCAATTTAGATAAAGTCGTTCACCGTAATAATAATAATAATAATAATAATTAATAATAATAATAATAGCAGTAATATCACCAATAACACCATTACTATTATATTATTATCATTATTATTATTATTATTATTTTTACCACCACCACCATCATCATCATCATTACCATCATCATCGTAGTGACCGCACTGAAGTGAATTTTATCCTCTGATTCGCGTCCCGACAAAAAAAAGAAGATTCACTTGTCCACCAATAGTCACTTTTAATATATACCTAGTTACCTGTATTTTTGCGACCATACAAATCAGTGGTAATTTTATCCTTTGATTCACGTCCCGATTTTTTTTTTCTTTTTTGCGTCCCATCAACATCCCCAACATGAGAATTTATTTTTTATTCTCTCTACCTTCAGACGATTTTCCTCAGTTTCGGGGAGATTTTTTTCGAAGGAGGTGGGTGTTGACATGCTCCCTAACACACTTTCCTAAACGACTTATTTTGCTTATTCATCTTATTTTTTTTTTTTTTTTTTTTTTGGCTCCACCTTTAGACGACTTTCCTCATTTTCATTTTTTTTTTTCGAACTGGGGGGGGGGACACGGTTCTCCCCTTGCCCGCATTCTCTTCAGTTAAGGAAGCTCCGTAACACCTTTTCCTAAACGACTTATTTTGCTTTTTACACCTTACTGTCCACCTCAGTATTAAATCATTCTAATATCGCCACTTGCCCAGTATTCTCTTCGGAGCTTCCCTAACACATTTTCCTAGGCGATTTATTTTGCCTATTACACCTTACTGTCCAACTCAGTATTAAATCATTCTAATATCGCCAAACTCTACGCTGATTTTAACCTCCACAAAGATATTAACCAGCCGTCTCCAAAAATAAATCGCTAAGGAGGAGGTGCTAGGGAAGAATACAGGCCTTGAAAGCTGAATAAAATCGTCAGGAAACATCCATGGTGAAATAAATCGTCTTTGTGGCTGAAGGGGGTAAAATTAAAAAAAACAAATCGCTGTCTGTCCGTTGTTAAGTATCGTCACTGTACTGCTATACGTGTCTTGGCGATTTTTTTCTAAGGCAATTTTTTCCTCTATTTTTTTTTTTGGGGGGGGGGCGATTTTTCCTCCTCTTTTCGTTTTCTTTTTTCTTTTTTTTTTTCCCAAGTCACACACACAATAAAAAAATCTATATCTGTCCACTATTAATCACTAAATCAATCTGTATATTTTTTTGAGCATTTTTTTTTTATTTTTTTAATATCTAGTACACTTTATCCTCTGATTGATGTCCCGATGAAAGGGTTCTGTGTCTGTCGGCAATTTATCGCCAGAAAACCAGAGTAGGAATTGTGTTTCTCGGCAATTAATCGCCAGAAAATCAGTGTAGGAAATTATTTGTCGGCAATTAATCGCCAGAACATCAATGTAGGAAGTTGTATCGGCAATTAATCGCCAGAAAATCCGTGTAGGAATTGCGTTTGTCGGCAATTAATCGCCAGTAAATCGGTGTATGAAGTTATGTCGGAAATTAATCGCCAGAAAATCAGTGTAAGAAGTTGTATCGGCAATTAATCGCCAGAAAATCAGTGTAGGAAGCTGTATCGGCAATTAATCTCCAGGATATCAATGTAGGAAGTTATTTGTCGGCAATTAATCGCTAGAAAACCAGCGTAAATATACTCAAAGTTGTGGGTTTTTCTTTATATAATTTTCCTGTTGATATTAAAGTTTATATTTTGATTCTCGGCCTGATAAAAATTTCGAGGCTAATTCTGACTAGTAACCAAGGAGACTCACTCCCACCTCATAACTAAGGACCCGTATTCTTAAGGACGCCCATTAACACACCTTTCCCTTAGCGATTTATTTTTGGATTCGACCGGTTAGTATAATTTTGCACCTTATTTACGAAGTGCATTATCACAGAACAGGATAACAAAGTACAAGAAACAAGATAAATCGCTTAGGAAGAGGTATTAGGGAGTTTCCTTAACTAAAAACAATACGGTCTTTCGGAGTTATGACCCGTATTCTCGCCCGTTGAGGAGGCTCCCTAACACCTCTTCCTAAGCGATTTATTTGGCTTATTACACCTTACTGTCCTCTTCTGTGTTGCATAAATCCTTCCAATATCGCCATACTCTGCATAAATATTTTACAAATGGATATTAACCAGCCATAACCAAAAATAAATCGCTAAGGAAGAGGTGTTAGGGCCTTAGAATTTGTCTCAATAGTTGCCCAGTTCTCTCAGATGAAAGCAAATAAATAATAGTAATTTCCTGTTTAACCCCTTCGTTGTCTACCTGTGTTAATGAGGCAGGTAATATCGCTTCCTAGAATTTGTTAGTAATAATTTTCTCCTATAGTTCATCTAATCTATAAATAAACAGGTGAATAAATAACAAAATCCTCACAGTAACGAAATTAATCTGCGTACTCCTATCTCCATCAACGCCCTGTTAATGGTGACGCTCTGTTGATGCTCCTTCCCGTTGCTCTAAGTTCCACCGTCTCAGATAAATAAATAATTACATGAACAGAAAAAAACACCAAAGGAATTAATCAGCGTCTCTCCATCAACACCCTGTTAACGGTGACGCTCTGTTGACACGCCTTCCCGTTGCCTTAAATTCCATCCCTTCGCTCTGTTTGTGCTCCATTAATCACGGCGAATACCTTGCTTGAGACTCGCTTGCTCACCTGTGCTTGCTTTTTGTCATCTAGGTCATTTTTTACAAGCAATAGAGAAGATGTGGATGTGTTTGAAAGCGTTAGAGGAAATACACTGAGGTGGTCTGGCCACGTGGAGAGAATGAGAGACTAACTAGGAGAGTGTACGTGAGTGAAGTGGAGGGGGAGACCGAGGATGAAATGGAGGGATGGAGTGAAGATGTGGATGTGTTTGAAAGCGTTAGGGGAAATACAATGAGGTGGTTTGGCCATGTGGAGAGGATGGAGAGTGAGAGACTAACTAGGAGAGTGTATGTGTGTGAGGTGGAGGAGCGGAGAGGGAGGGGGAGACCAAGAATGAGATAAAGGGATAGAGTGGAGAGGTATATGAGAGACGGAGGTGTAAGTTCGGGAGAGGGTAGTGAAATGGCAGGGGACTGGGCGACATGGAGGCGATTTGTTTGTGGCCACCCAGTACGGGATTAAGGCGTCTGAATATAGATAGATAGATAGGTAGATAGAAAAACAGATGCACAGACAGATAGACACAGATAAAGAAGAAAGAAATCTGTTTATCAATTGTCTCCACACTCCGTCCCTTCGTGTTGGGCGTGTGCTTGCCGGGCGCTAAAATACATTGACTCCGAGGATGGTGTCTTGTGTAATAGGGAGTTGTTGATGAGTAGGGACGGATGAGACGCCAGTGGGTCCCTTCTGGCGGCCTCAGGTAATAGATAGAGTGACAGACAAGGACAGAGGCTACAGGGGTAAAGAGGAGGATTTATTTGGTGAGGGAGTGAATTTCGTAACACGTGTCAGTGATTAACTTAATAAACGCGGTCAATATTAACAAGAAAAACACTCAAATACACGCATATTACCACACGCAACCGCTGATGTGCACTCAAGGCCCCTTAAAAACACTCAAACACACTCACACTACCACACGCAACCGCTGATGTGCACTCAAATTCCCTGAAACACACTCAAACACCCTCACACTACCACACGCAACCGCTGATGTGCACGCAAGGTCCCCAATTTCGGTCCCAGCTAACGGAGCGACGAAGGGAAGAGATAACAGAGGTAGTAAAAAAAAAAAAAAAAAATAGTGTTTATTTCCATCTAAGGTTCTGTTTATTTAG
Organism: Coenobita brevimanus; assembly: GCF_032717465.1. NCBI lineage: Eukaryota > Metazoa > Arthropoda > Malacostraca > Decapoda > Coenobitidae > Coenobita > Coenobita brevimanus. The sequence goes on along the minus strand of NC_136999.1, from coordinate 1,840,568 downwards.
TGGATACGATACACATTGAGAAAAGTTATTATTTTATTATTTATTTATTTATATTTTTTTATTATGTAGAAATCTAAAAAAAATATATTATGTCGGGTGGAGAATTTTTTGGTACGACTCTACAGTATATTAAACTTTTTTCTTGTTTTCGTTTCCTCTCTCTCTCTCTCTCTCTCTCTCTGCTACAGATCAGGAAATTTAATTTACCTAAGGATAGACCATCAGTTAAAAAAAAAAAAAAAAAAGAGCAAAAAAAAAAAAAAAAAAATACCACTGAATATATTTCTAAAAATCGAATAATTTTAATAGGTAAAAAAAAAATATGCTTCAGAATATTTTGAAAAGCCTTGATAAATTTCTACGTCCGATTTATTATACCCAAGATAGATAGATAGACAGATAGACAGACAGAGAGACAGATAAAAAATTAAGCAATAATTCAGTTCTGGGTCTAACTTGAAATCCCCAACAAAATAAATGAGACAGACAGACAGACAGATAGACAGACAGATAAAAAAGTAAAATTATATACAACTCTTCCATAACAAAATAACTATACTATTTTTAATAAAGTAACAGCGATTCTCTTTGACACGATGAACTGATTTTTTTCCTCTTTCTTTTTTGTTGTTTTTTTTGACACTGAAAAAAAAATGGAGTTTGCAATATAGGTGGAAAAAGGGATGATTTGATTCTCTCTCTCTCTCTCTCTCTCTCTCTCTCTCTCTCTCTCTCTTTTGAAGTAATGAACGATTCTTAGACTATTTTCTCGCTGTGTTGATGTTACTATTATTATTATTATTATTATTATTATTATCATTATTATCACCAGCACCAACACCACCACCACCACCACCACCACCACCATCATCATCATTATTATTATTATTATTATTGCTGTTGGCGTTAGTTTTATTATTATTATCATTATTATTATTATTATTATTATGCGCACTGTAGCTGATAATTAGGCTCTGATAATTATGTGATAATTATGCGTACTGGGATGATAATTATATGCATTATACCTTCGTTAATTACTAGCGTTAATTGGGTGGTTTACGCTAATGACTGTTATTTACCTGATAATTTTACGCACTTAGATAGATAGATGGATGGATGGATAGACAGACAGATAGACAGATAGATAGATACACAGAGATAGACAGATAAATGGATAGATAGATAGATGGATGGATGGATCGATGGATGGATGGACAGACAAATAGACAGATGGATAGATAAATAGATAGACAGATAGATAAATGGATAGATAAATGGAAGGATGGATGGATGGATGGATGGATGGATAGATAGACAGATAGATAGATAGACGGATAGATAGACAGATAGGCCTAGACAGACAGACAGATAGATAGACAGATACAGACAAACAGATATTAAGACAGATACATACATTACAGCGACAGACAGACAGAAAGATTTATCTATTTATCTATTTAACGCAAAGAAAAAAGAAGAAACAAAGGCTGAAGCTCCAGGTCCAAAAACTTAACCAGAATAAAACGGCCAGTAAAGAGCAAATAATAAAACCTAAAAATTAAGTCCTCGGGGTGAAGGGGTTAATAGGGACACAATCTAACGCATTACGCATTATTAATTAGAATTATTGATTACACCTGTACGGTCTCTATCAAAAGTACGGAGACACCTGTGCTCCTATGCCAGGTAATTAAGGAAGCTCCCTAACACATTTGCTTTACCGATTTGTTTTTGGATACGGCTGGTGAATATCGTGTTGGATGATGATGATGATGATGATGATGATAATGATAATGATACTGACGAAATGATGACTGAAAAAGATAACGATAATGATGATGATATGATAACGATGATGATGATGATGATGATGATGATGATGATGATGATGATAATGATAATAATAACAATAATAATAATAATAATAATAATAATAATAATAATAATAATTATAATAATAATAATAATAATAATAATAATAACGGAATATACATAAATCCATATAAATATCTATGGTAAAATCAGTAACGAAATAAAACTAATAAAAATAATACTAAAAATTCTTTATCATACCACACATTCCCATTTATTTCCATATTTATCAACACATTCTCAAAATATACACCTCTCCTCTCTTTATTTATTCATTATTCATTTATTTTTTAGGCCAAAGAAGCTCATAAATAAATAATACCGTAATGAATAACAGTGGAGGAGCTGTGAATAAATGTATGAAGGGAGATGGTTGTGGATGGATTGAAAGGGGTGTATAGGGAATGATGATGATGATGGTGCTGACAGTTGTAGAGGTGATGGTGGTGGTGGTGGTGGTGGTAGTAGTAGTAGTAGTAGTAGTAGTAGTAGTAGTAGTAGTAGTAGTAGTAGTAGTAGTAGTAGTAATAATAATAATAATAATAATAATAATAATAATAATAATAATAATAGGATGATGAAAAACAATAACACCATTAGCGATCGTCAACTTCAATAACTAAACGAATTCATTAAGGTGATTTCTCTCCCTCTGTGTGTGTGTGTGTGTGTGTGTGTGTGTGTGTGTGTGTGTGTGTGTAGGGGGCAATGGTTTAGTCAGAAAGTGGATATATTTATATTCTAATCAAATCAACCAAATATATTTTTCTTTTTTCTCATCAATAAATAAAAGGGAATGTGTCATCGTGCATCTTTTTTTTTTTTTTGCCTTTTTTAAAGTGAAGAAAAAATAAAAACAAATTCAGAGTTTTATTAATTACAACTTTCATTTTTTGCCATTAGATTTTGTTAATAAATACGTATAGCTGAATAAATAAAGCTATATACGGTCAATAAAGCACAAATAATGGAAGCTAAATAATATATTAATGCTTAATATAACAGCTGTAAAGGGAGCCAGATAAATGAAAAAAAAAAAACAGCTAAATATAAAAAAAAAGCCTAAATCCCCATAAACAAAAGCTAAATTAAAATATAGCTGATAAATAAAAGCTAACTCAATAAAGCTGTTTTTCTCCTCTCGTGTTGCAAAGTATAAGGTTGAGTGTTGGTGTTTGTTGCGTGTGTTGCAGAGTTGCGTTAATCTGCGTTGCCAGGCCGCTCTTGTAAATGGAAGGAGGGATGGGGGGGGGAGGAAGGTACTGAGTGGGACCTGTTTTGGTGTGTGTGTGTGTGTGTGTGTGTGTGAGAGAGAGAGAGAGAGGCAAAAGAAAACAGGGCTGCAATTAATGGATCACAAACTCTTATTCTGCAACCCAACCAGGAAATAGAATTTAAAAATGTGGACAGAAAGGAAAAATATATATACCTGATCAACGTGGGGACAAAGATTTTCCATGAGAGAGAGAGAGATAGGGAGAGAGAGAGAGAAGAGGCCGACCGTTCACCGCCCTAGCGTGTAATCGATAAAGACTACTAGGGACTGGAGAGAGAGAGAGAGAGAGAGAGAGAGAGAGAGAGAGAGAGAGAGAGAGAGAGAGAGAGAGAGAGAGAGAGAAGGGGCAGTGGGGGAAGGTCTGCAACAGTTTGGGGGGCCTTGTCAAGTAATTGGCTGAGTGGAACACCAACAATAATATCGTTGGTAGTCACACGCGTCACTACCAAGGAAGAAGGGGAAGGAGGATGCGGTGGGGTGGATTTTCCGTACTCCCTTCACCTTAACGTGGCTCAAAAATTCGTCTTACACCTGGTTAACACTGGGACTCGAAGGCACGTCCGGTTGGGTGGATTTCCTGTACTACGTTCACCTTAATTTGGTTCAGGTTTTCGTCCCTCTTGCCCTCACCTGCTGCCGTGTTCCTACCTCTGCTCAGTTTATAATCGCTGGTTCGCGTCTAATTACATAGGTTCATTCTGAAGTGTTTTAATTCGTCGATCTATCACCTGTGCACCTGTTCTTAATTACTGATATGTGAAGGGTTCGTAAGCTCGGCGGTTAAGGATGTCCCCTAACACCTCCTCCTTAGCGATTTATTTCTCCAGTGACCTCTCCACTTCAGCCCTCGGATCTATCTATCTGTACCTATATCTATAATTATCCATCCTTTTATCTATCTATCTATATCTATCTACCTATCTATATGTACCTATCCATCTATATCTACGTATCTGTCTACCTATCTATCTATCTATCTATCAAGTACATAAATATAACTAAGGTGGATGTTCAAGAAAGGCCCCGAAGCTGAAGAGAAAGTAGACTTCAGAGTCACTACTGTTGGTCCGTCTTCATCTGATGGAACTGGGCCACTCTTATAACTTGAATACTATGTCGTGGGTGCATGAAATTCGATGAGCCTTCGTTCTGAGGTTGGAATGAGTCTCCTTGGTTACTAGTCAAATCTACCCTCCAGTCTGACTAAAACTGGCCATGAAGGGAAAGGAATGGGAATAGGGAATTTGATCAGGTAAGAGTAAACGAACTATAGGCATTATCAAGAAGGCCTAATAAAATCTTCAGTTGCAAAATAAACGAAATCCTGCAAAATAAACAAAATCCTGCACAAAACCCGCTAACGACGGATTAGACTTGTAGCGCGTGAGGGGCGTGCCACGTGCGGGCTTCTGTGCCACGTGCCGCCAGTTGCCGCGCCGCACTTCGCCCGATTGGCCCTTCCTGCCGCAGCTTCCGATATGACAGCCGATAAGCCGATAATTGAAGGGCGGCGCTGATCTCGGCGGAGGAGCCTTAAGGGGTTCGACATGGTTAAGAGAGAGATTGTGACACCTTCTCTCGTCCTCCCATGCCTATCCCTGCCCTGCCCTGCCCTGCCCTGCCTTGCCCTGCCCTACCTTACCCTCTCCTTCGCTTTCCTGCCCTAACTTACCCTGTCCTGCACTGCTCCACGGCGGTTGGAAGCACCGTAGATGATGAACATACCTTTGTCTTTCCTGATCAGTCTGTACTCAGGTGTTTGGCGCACCTTTACGTCGAATTCCCTCAACGCGGAGTACTCTAGGTGACATGGGAAGTTCGTAATACCTCTTCCTTTGCGACTTGTTTTGCCAACTAAATCATAATATTTTCTTGTCGTTATTTATGTCACAGAAACAATGACATTACTGTTATTTGTAAGAGGAAAGTTTACATGGAAATTAATGTGCAAAAATAAATAAATAAATAAATAAATAAAAATAAATCGCTGAGGAAGAAGTGCGACGAAATCTTCAAAGCCAGTGAGAATAAGATCCAGTCCAATACGGTCCCAAACCTTCTTATTCTACGTTTGCCGTTACAATAATAATAATAATAATAATAATCACAATATCATCATCATTATCATCATCATCCGGACCTCCTTTCCCACCCTAGGGCAGGGTGAGGAGTAGCAACGTCCAGACAGCCCAAGTTTGCCCAATCATCATCATCATCATCATCATCATCATCATCAACACTGACATTTTCATCGGCCCTACAACATTCCTATCACTCTTTCGTGGTAAACAGAACAATTCATAATTCTCAGTTGATTATGTCCATTGTGCAAGCTGCAATCATGATCAGCAATGAGAATAAACAGCTCAATATTCTCAATCCCTTCCCCTCCTCTCACCCACACTTCAAACCCCCCTACCCCCCGGCCCTATCTCCCCCTTACCCCTTTTTCTTTCTCTCTCTGCTCCTCTCCCCCTCACTCCTGCCCTCTCTATCCTTGCCTCTTCTTTCACTTTTTCATTTTTCCTCTCACTCATTTTGTTCTTTCTTCACTCACATCTCTCTCTCTCTCTCTCTCTCTCTCTCTCTCTCTCCCTCTCTCTCTCTCTCTTTCTCTCTCTCTCACACACACACACACACACACACACACACACACACACCTAACCTAACCCACTCTAACCCAACCACAAACCTGTCTCCATCACACAGCCAACACAAAACCATCTTACCTAACCCAATCCGTCAAACTCACACGCCTAACCTAACCCAATCTAACCCAAGCTAATCATCGGCCGTGACCTGACATGCGAGAAATCAGGTGTGTGTGTGTGTGTGTGTGTGTGTGTGTGTGTGTGTGTGTGTGTGTGTGTGTGTGTGTGTGTGTTTTGAGAGAGAGAGAGAGAGAGAGAGAGAAACTGACTGTACAGTATATGTGTATGCGCACACTCACTCAAACTCACCAATGGACTCTGTAGTATGCATCTATCTATCTATCTATCTACTTACCCATCTATCTATCTAATATCTATCTATCTATCTATCTACCTATCTACAATTATGCATACCAAGCTCACAGCCTGTCTGTCCATAGTACGTCTACGTAAATATTTACATCCAGACGTATGTGATGTGGGGGGGTGAATGGGGGGCGAGAGGGGAGAGAGGGGGGGGGGCCTTCCACACTGACAGACACGCATAACATTCACAAAAAAACAGAAAAAAACAGACAAAAACACCGCAATACACCATACCTGTAAAATTACACACGTCCCCCATCCATACCCACCGAGGCTTCCATAATGACCAGGAACGCGTGATATTGATAGGGAATTACACCCCTAACGCTTGCTCCGTCTCGCCCCACATTTACTCTATCGATAGTCACTCTCTCTCAGCACGTGCGCAGCTCCAGTACGTGTTGACCTCATCGATACGTGCAGGTACGTAAAGGTGTTAAAGTGCTGGCCTCGACGACATTACGTGAGAGGGTGAGGGGGTGTCAGAGAGAGAGAGAGAGAGAGAGAGAGAGAGAGAGAGAGAGAGAGAGAGAGAGCGTATACAATCTTGGGCATAAAAGAGTAAGGGGTTAAGAAGGAATAGAAGCATTCTCAAGGTGCTAAGGTTATTACACATTATTACAGGTGTTCATGACTTACCTGCACACACACACACACACACACACACACACACACACACACATGCATACATACAGAGAGGGAAAGACACACACTCACACACACACACACACACACACACACACACACACACAGGTTGGGGAGGCGACTGTATTGTGCCATTGACGACAGCTCTGTGTGTGTGTGTGTGTGTGTGTGTGTGTGTGTGTGTGTGTATGTGTGTGACCAGCTCATTCACACGTTCTTATTACACACTATCAAAAGCCTGGAACTCTTGGCAAACTTTGATTTCACATATTTTTGCCTTTTGTGTACTGAGAGAGAGAGAGAGAGAGAGAGAGAGAGAGAGAGAGAGAGAGAGAGAGAGAGAGAGAGAGAGAGAGAATTTCACAACTCTATACAATCGCATGCCAGTCTCACACACAGCTGATCCAGATTCTTTTTTTTTTTTTTCATTCTTTCTCCCTGATCCACACACGAACCCTCAACCCCTTCAGAACAAGTCTCTCTCTCTCTCTCTCTCTCTCTCTCTCTCTGGCATGATGCGATTATACCAAGTGCTAATACTGCTAAATTCTCTCCCTCTCCATCTCTCTCTCCATCTCCATCTCTCTCTCTCTCTCTCTCTCTCTCTCTCTCTCTCTCTCTCTCTCTCTCTCTCTCTCTCTCTCTCTCTCACACACACACACACACACACACAGCTTCAACCTACTTCTGTTTATGCCCAATGTTTTATAAGACAAACTTTCTCCCAAAGTCCCACCGGCAAGTAATTCAAACTCGCGTTCTTTTACTTGGGGACTGGATGCGC
>NC_136999.1:1825471-1827971 GCF_032717465.1 Coenobita brevimanus | reverse complement strand
CGGATTCTTAGTTAAAATAATCTCTTACCAAAATATAAATTGTAATATACCCAATTTATATTTGAGTATAATTGTTAAATCCTCCTCTATCTATCTATCTATTTCGCTGATTGTCTTTATATGGCTATTTCTGTATCAATGAATTATTTATTTTATCTATCAAACTATCTCTATCTATCTATTCACCAGTATATTTATCTATCAAGCCTATCTATCTACCTACCTATCTATCTATCTATCTATCTGTCTATTCATCTATATATCTATCTATCAAATTCTAAATCTCTATCTATCTATATATCTATCTACTCATCTGCATCTATCAAACCGATCTACCTATCTGATCCATCCATCTACCAATCTATCTATCTAGTGCCCAACGCTTCTTCCAGTGAGGGGGCGACAGGTAAAAGGACCTCCAGGTACTTCTTGCGTCTTCCTTACGACCCTTCTCTTCCCACCTCCTTTATTTATTTATTTATTTATTAAGGTATTTTATTTAATTACTATTTATTTATTTAATTATTTGGTTATTTATTTTTGTTATTTATTTATTTTTATTTATTTATTTGGTTATTTATTTTGTGTTATTTATTTACTATTTATTTATTTATTTGGTTATTTATTTTTGTTTGTTATTTATTTATTTACGATTTATTTATTTGTCTGGTTATTTATTTATTTATTTTGTTATTTATTTATTTACCATTTATTTGGTTATTTATTCATTTATTTGCTTCATTTATTTACCTATTTATTGATTTATTTTCACTTTCCCGCTTATACATCATTTTTTCCTCCTCCATTTTAATTATACTGAGATTTTTCACTTTCTCAAAATTCTTCGGTTATTTCTAAAGATTTCGTGTAATTTCTGGATCTTTATATTTCACTCACAAAGGAAGACAGATTTCAAGACTATTATTTTTTGCCCAATTTTCGAGTTTTTCGTTTTTAATATACTCAGGTTTATATTTTCTCCTCTCTCTCTCTCTCTCTCTCTCTCTCTCTCTCTCTCTCTCTCTCGCGTTCCCTCTTCTATTTAATCCTTCAATTCCCTCACCCTCTCCTGTTCCCGATCACTTCTCTTGCTTTTTTTCTCCTTCCCTCTTTCCTCTTCCTCTTCCCCTTTCTTCCTCCCTTCGCTTTGTCTCTCTATACTTCCCTGTCTCTCTCTCTCTCTCTCTCTCTCTCTTTCTGTGTGTGTGTGTGTGTGTGTGTGTGTGTGTGTGTGTTTTATATCCCTTTTACATATCATCATCATCATCATCATCATCATCATGGTCTATCTTGCTTCTTCCTCTCGTCTCTCTCTCACCTCTCTCTCTCCTCTTCTCTCTTCTCCTCTCTTTCCTTCCTCTCTTCTATCCTTCCATCCTTCTTATTTCCTTTCCTTTCTCTCCCCTTCAAGGCTCTGTGTCTCTCCCTCTCTCCACCTCACTTCTCTCTCCTCTTCCTCCTGCTCCCTCTCTTCATCTCACTCCTCCTCCTCCTCCTCCCTCTCTCCCTTCCTCTCCCTCCGCCTCCCCTCCACCACCACTACATTATATGACAATAATGTGAGCATACTCCTCCCCTCTCATCTCAATCTCTTTCCCTCCCTCCCTCCCCTCCCCTCCCCTCCCCTCTCTCTCTCTCCCCAATTCTGTCTCCATTCTCCCTCCTATCTCGCTCTCTACTTCCCCCCTCTTTCTCCTCTTCTCACTCTCCTTCCTCTCTCTCTCTCTTTCTCTCTCTCTCTCTCTCTCCAATTCTGTCTCCATCATCCCTCCTACCTCCCTCTCTATATCCCCCCCTCTCCTCCCCCCCTCTCACTCTCTCTCTCTCTCTCTCCTCCCTCCCTCTCTCCCAGTAAGTGTATAATAACCTAATATGACAGTATCTCAAATAAGGGGAGGCCCGAGAGAGAGAGAGAGAGAGAGAGAGAGAGAGAGAGAGAGAGAGAGGAAAATAAAAAAAAACAAAGTACACACGTAAAGATAATGTAAACAACTTTCCTTCATAAAAAAAATTGAGATGATTTTTGACACATGAAAGGCTTTGTACCAATGGATGTATGTACGTGCGTATGCATCTCTCTCTCTATCTATCTATCTATCTACCTATCCATCCATCTATCTAACTATCCATCTATCTATATATAATAATGTAAAAAAATAAAAAAAAGGGATAGCAGAAAGTGCATTATTAAATATATAGAAGCACAGAAGCCCTAGGTAGCTGTAAGGTCATATGGGACATCACTAAAGTTATTAAAAGACCTGGTGCGTGAAAATCCTTAGGGCGATGCTGACTGACGGGGCCGATACTGAAGCCGTTGCCGCTACTGAAGATGTTCCCGCATCAATAAATAAATAAATAAATAAATAAATAAAAAGGGTCGAGCAGCGAAGGCAAGTAAGAATGACAATAAGACAAGCTAAGAATGAGGCCGAGAAATAAGATGCTAGACTACCTACCTGAAGGAGGGTGGCTTGGAGTGGCTAAGGCGAAGGGGGTT
>NC_136999.1:1812971-1817971 GCF_032717465.1 Coenobita brevimanus | reverse complement strand
GAGTAAGGGGGTTATGGTGTGTGTGTGTGTGTGTGTGTGTGTGTGTGTGTGTGTGTGTGTGTGTGTGTGTGTGTGTGTGTGTGTGTGTGTGTGTGTGTGTGTGTGTGTGTGTGTGTGTGTGTGAATTGTTGAAGCTCTTACACACACATTTCCACTGCTACCTTCCATCTCTTCATTCATCTTCCTCCTCCTCCTCCTCCTCCTCCTCCTCACGCACTATTCCGTTTCTCTAAGCATTTTCTCCTTCCTCCCTCATTCCTCTGGCCTGTCCTCTTCCATTTTTTCATCCCTCCCTCTTTATCTAAATCTCCCCTTCATCATTCTCCTAAGCCTCATCATTCTTCAAGCGTTTCATTACTCCTCCTCTCTAGTCTATGTTACATCACTCAGTTCTTTACCTATTTCTATTTTCATTCTTCCTACTTTATCCCAGTTTCTCTTCCACATTCTCTCTCATTTTTTCCTCTTCCATCTTCATCTATTTCTTACAGTTTCGTTCTTATCATTCTACTTTATTCTCTTATTTGCATCATCTTCTTATCTATCACTCCCACTCATTCTTTATCTACTTTCTCCCTTCCTCATTCTCCCATTCTTCAATCTTGCCTTCATTCTGATCTCAAAGACTCTATAACCACTGGATGAGGGAGAGTGACAGCCAGATATGAACCTTCCTCATGCTGGCGATGCATATAATATTTACCTCACCCTTCCTCCTCTCCTCATTTCTCTCCCCTTCTCCCTCCTCACACCACCCCGTTCCCTCCCCTCTCTCCATTTTCCTCCCTCCCTCTCTCCCCTCCCTTCTTCCCTATTTCCTCCTCTCCCCTCTCTCACCCCTTTCCCCAACTCCCCCTCCCTCTTCTCCCCATTTCCTCCCCCTCTATCTCCCCTCACACTACCCCCATTCCCTCCTCTCTCTCCCCTCACGTCTCCCCCGTTTCCTCCTCTCCTTCTCCCCTCTCTCACCCATACCCTCATCTCCCCTCCCTCCTTCTCTCCCCATATTTCTCTCCCCTCTCCCGTCACCCCAATTGTTGTATGTACTGATCACCTTATTGTTAACTGCCCCATACACAATTACACACTCACCCACCCCAACCCACACCCTCTGTACATGTGGGGGGAGGGGAGAGGAGGGGGAGGAAGAGAAGGAGGGTAAGGTGCATGGGTTGGTGTGTGTGTGTGTGTGTGTGTGTGTGTGTGTGTGTGTGTGTGTGTGTGTGTGTGTGTGTGTGTGTGTGTGTGTGTTATAGACAGAGAGAGAGAGAAGCAAGGATACCAAGACAAAAGGACAATTACGACGAAATACAGAAAGAAAAAAGAATGAACATAAGAAGGAGCAAAGAAGAGGCCAAGACAGGACAAAGAAGACACAGAGAAAAGAAGACAAGGTAAAGAAAATAAAGAAAAACGTAAGGAATAAGGAAGCGATAAAAAAAGGAACGGAAAACAAAACAAGAAAAAAACAAACAGACTAAAAAAACAAGAAAAACAGGAGTAAAGACTAAGGAGAAAGAAGGAGAGACAGAGAGAAGGAGCAGAGAATCAGGGGGAAAAGGTAAAGATGGAAGAGAGTAAGAGGGGAGATGATAAAGAAAGAGGGGAGAAGGGAAGGAAAGGGGAAGACGAAGGTTATTATGGAAGTGATTGAGAGGCGACGTAATTTAATCAAACAAAGCTGGATGGGGAGGAAGGGGAATAAGAGGTAGAGAGAGAGAGAGAGAGAGAGAGAGAGAGAGAGAGAGGGAAGAATAAGTGGAATGGGATTGAGAGAGACTAATAAAATGAACAAAGTAGTAGTAGTAGTAGTAGTTGTGGTAGTAGCGGTAGTAGTAGTGGTAGTAGTAGTAGTAGTAGTTGTGGTAGTAGTAGTAGTAGCAGCAGTAGTAGTTGTTGTTGTAACCCCGCGTTCCCAGTAGACTGCAGGCTGAAGGTGCCCTCCTCCTGCAATCCACCATCCTCTTTCGGGGGGGTAGTGAGAGGAAGTTAAGGGGCGTTTGCATCACCACGTAGCAGAGCCGCCAAGCCAGGTCAGAGCCACCACGCGAAGGCCACGAAGAAATACGACAAGGAGAGTGAGAGACGTGAAGACAGACAGACAGAGATCGAGAGGGGCGTACATAGAATAAGTAATGGAGAAACAGAAGAAAGAAAGGAAGAAGGGAAGAAGAGGGTGATTGAAGGATGGTGGATGTAACAACAGCAAAAGACGTATACAGATTAAAAAAAAAAAGATTGGAGAAACAGAAGCAACATGAGAAAATAAGAGATGAAGAAGAGGGTGAGAGACGGGTGGTGGTTCTAACAATTGCAAAAATCGTGAAACAGATGAAACAAACTAAACGGGAGAAAATATGCGAAGAAGAGGGTGACGCAGAACCAGACGGATGTACGAGAATTAAGAAACCAATGGAGAAAAAGAAGAAACAAGAGGAAATAAGAGGAGATGAAGAGGGTGATGGAGGGGTGGTGGATGGAACAATAGCCAAAGACTCCACATGGCAAGAGCAGCAGCACAGGTTCACTTTTCAAACATTGGGCTGGCAGGACCCGAGGCGAAATATCTAATTACTTCCCAAGTGAGACGGCCAGGCGAGTTTATACACCAAACACTATTCACCAGAAGCCATTCATTCGAGGGAGAGGGAGAGGCAGGGAGAGAAAGGGAAGGGAGACGGCAGGGAAAGGGAAGGGAGAGATGGAGGGTGAGAAAGGGAAGGGAGAAGGGAGGGAAAGGGAAGGGAGAGATGGAGGGTGAGAAAGGGAAGGGAGGGAGAGAAAGGGAAGGGAGACGGCAGGGAAAGGGAAGGGAGAGATGGAGGGTGAGAAAGGGAAGGGAGAAGGGAGGGAAAGGGAAGGGAGAGATGGAGGGTGCGAAAGGGAAGGGAGGGAGAGAAGGAAGGGGAAGAAGGAGGAAGGGGGAAGGATGGAAGAAGCTACACATTCGAGAGAGAGAGAGAGAGAGAGAGAGAGAGAGAGAGAGAGAGAGAGAGAGAGAGAGAGAGAGAGACATAGCCTGCATTAAAGAGAGAGAGAAGGGGAGATTGATGTATAGCTAAGATGTTGAATAGAGTAATACAAAGGAATATCTTGAAGGCAATACTTCTGCCCTATTTACTTAAGACGGGAGAAGAAGAAGGAGAGGAAGAACAAGAATGAGGTACAAGGATGGCAGTGGTGTGTGTGTGTGTGTGTGTGTGTGTGTGTGTGTGTGTGTGTGTGTGTGAGAGAGAGAGAGAGAGAGAGAGAGAGAGAGACTAAAGCCGTGTATGTGATCTGGATGAATGGATCTGATACACTTGTCATCTGTTTTCGCTGTTTGTTTGTTCTCTCTCTCTCTCTCTCTCTCTCTCTCTCTCTTTCTTCTATACTTCCTGTTCGTTACAAAAAAAAATTCCTAATGTACCAACTCCTATCTATCTATTTGAGAGAGAGAGAGAGAGAGAGAGAGTAAAAAGAAAGGGGGGAATGCAAGGGGTGAAGAAAAGTAAACCGCTAGGGAGAAGGAGAGAGGGGAGAAGGAGGAGGGAGAGAGAAGGGAAAGGGGAGGGAGAGAGGGGATAGGGAGGGAGAGAGAGGGGAAAGGGAGGGAGGGAGGGAACCAGAGAGAGAGAGAGAGAGAGAGAGAGAGAGGGAGAGGGAGGGAGGGAGGGAGGGAGGGATGGGGTGGGGGGAGAGTGGGTGAGTGCATGGGAGTGCTTCGGAAGAGAATGGAAGGAAGAGGTGGGAAGAAGGAAGAAAGGGGGGAAGAATGAAGGGAGAGGGAGAGATGAGGGGAGGGGATGAGGGAGTGAAGGAAGAGGGAGAGCTGGGGGAAGAGAGGGAAGCAGGAAGGGAGGAAAGGAGAGGGAAGGGAAAGAGCTGGGAAAGGAAGAATGAAGTGGAGATGAAGGGATGCGCGGGAAGGAACGAGGGAAGAGAGAAAGAGTGGATGAGAGAAAAATGGAGAGATGGAGAGGGAGGAAGAGGAAGGATGGAAGAGATATGAAGGGAAAAGGAAGAGAGAAAGGAAGGAAGGGAGAAGACGGGACAAGAAAGGGAGAGAAACGGAAGAAAATGGAAGAAGGAAGAGACATGAAGCGGAGAGAAAGGAAATGGAGGAGAGGGGAAACTGATGAAAAGAGGAATGCTTTGCTGGTCTTATGCAAATCGTACCAAAAGGCAAACACACACACACACACCCCTCTCTCTCCCTCTCTCTCTCTCTGAAAACGATTAAGTGCAGTGCAATTCCACCAGGCGACGCAACGCTTAACAACAACAATGCACTGAAAGACCCCCCCCCTCTCTCTCTCAACAGGAAAAAATCGCAAAAATAATCAGTCAGCGAAAACATTACCCACCGACTGTGTTTTCCTGGACGATGAGGAGAAAAGAAGAGAGTAAACAAAATTCCTGGCGCGGGAGGGAGGCGGAAAAATCAAGGGAAAAAATCAGAGAGCCATTTTTTTTTTTTCGTTTTCTGTCCAAAGCTCCTGAAGACGACAGGTAAAAATGCTTCGAAGGTTTGTTATCGGAGGAAATCACAGGAACTGGATGGGTTACCTGTTTTCCGGGTCTCTGTTCCCTAATTAGTCACCTGAATACCTGGCTGCCTACCTGTCTACGCATCTATCTATCTATCTACCTAACCCTATATCTATGCCTGTCTTTCTGTATCCCGCGAAAACACTAGGCTGCCTACCTGTCTGTCGGTCTATCTACGCATCCTTCTATCTATCTATCTATCTATCTATCTATCTACCTGTCTACCACTAAAAGACTGGGCTGCCTACCTGTCTGTCTATCTTCGCATCCTTCTATCTATCTATCTATATGTCTACCACTAAAAGACTGGGCTGCCTACCTGTCTATCTCTGTCTATCTACGCATCCTTCTATCTATCTATCCATCAATCAACCAACCAATCAATCTCAACTCTCCCATCAATAGACTGGGGTGAGATATTTACTCTATTTTAGCTTTTTCTTTTTCCTTTAGCAACTTATTTCACGTAG
>NC_136999.1:1795471-1805471 GCF_032717465.1 Coenobita brevimanus | reverse complement strand
GGAAAATAGATAGAGGTAGACAGATTGATAGATAAAAAGATACATGCAAATAGATAAACAGATAGACAGATAAATAGATAATGATCGGTATATAGACAGACAGACAGATTGATAGGCAGGTGGTGATGGTGGTGGTGGTGGTGGTGGTGATGATGATGATGATGATAACGTCAAGCATTATTGGCCCTTGCTCTGTCTGCCTCCCTCATCTGTCTTTTGTCTCTCTCTCTGTTCATCTATCTATATCTATCTGTCTGTATCTATCTGTGTTACTATCTATCTATCTATTCATCTATTACTTCCTTCCCACTTCCCTTTCTCTCTCTCTCTCTCTCTCTCTCTTAATGCCACCTCGCTGACTCACTTCTATCCTCTCTTTCCGCCTCTCTTTCACTCTGGCTTTCTCCAACCTTCTATCTCTCTGTCTATCTATCTATCCATCTATCTATCTCAGTCTATTTGTCTGTCTAAGGTCCTTTCCACTTCCTCTCTTCCCTGTTACTCCATCTCTCTCTCTCTCTCTCTCTCTCTCTTGAGTCATTCCTACCTTCTCTAACTCCTTCCCTCTCTCTCACTGTCTTTCTCCCTCTCTCTCACCCTGACTTTCTCCCTCCCTCTCTCTCACTCTCTCACTCCATAAACATGACGGTGAAAGATAGCAAAGGGATCCCAAGCCATTCTGACTTTCATTCTCTCTTTCTCTCTCTCTCTATTTCTCTCTCTCGTCTCCATTTCCCCTCACTCACTCCTTTGCTCCTTCAATCTCTTATACCCATGTTCTCCTATTACCCCCTCCCCCTCTCTCTCCCTCTCTCTCTCTTTACCATAAACAGGAGAAGTAAAGACAGCAACACCAGCTCCAACCCAGGCCTGTCAATCCGCTTATGGGAGACTTAGGTTATCTTATTGCAAATGGCGGATCCACCACCTCCTCTACCACACCACCACCACCACCACCACCACAGCAGCAACCACCACCACCACCACCACCGACACCAACACAGCAGCAACCACCACCACCACAGCCACCATCACCACCTCCTCCTTCTCTACCACCACCACCACCACCACCACCACAGTCAATGCTTCTCTCTCCTTCAGTCTCGGTCTCTTGGTCTCGATTTCGGAAAGAGGGAGGAGGGAGAGAAGAGGAGGGTGGATGAGGGAGGAAGGGAGAAGGGGAGAGGTAGGACAGTGAGGAGGCAGAATGAGGAGAGATGGAGAGGACGAAAGAATTTACCAAAGGAAAAGAAAAAATGGGAGAGAAGAAGAGAAGACAAGAGATGAGAAGAGAGGAGAAGAGGAGAGGAGAGAAGAGGAGAAGAGAGGAGGGGAGAGGAGAGGAGAGGAGAGATGGGATGGGATGGGATGGAAAGAGAAAAGTATATGAGAGTAGAGGAAACTAGAGGAGAGGAGAGAGAAGTGGAGAGAGGAGAGGGGAAGAGTAGGGGATCGAGGAAAGGGTTAAGGGGAATAAGAGAGTGAGGGGAGAGGGAGAAAGAGAGGAGATTAGAAGAGGGAGACGAGAAGATAAGAGAGGAGAGGAGAGGAGAAGAGAAGAAGAGAGGAGGAGAGATGTTAATGAGACAAAACTAAGAGGGAAAGTGGGAGGGAGAGAGAGAGAGAGAAAGAGAGAGAGAGAGAGAGCGGGGGGGGGGAGTTGGTTGTTGAGAGAGGTCCATGTTTGTGTTTCTACGAGGTAAATAATCACCAGGGGGAGGGGACCCTAAGGGGGGCATTATTAGGGGGGGCAGTCCCAGGGGAGAAGGTCAGAGGAAGGGGGAGAAAAGGGGTTTGATGAGGGGGGAGAGAGAGAGAGAGAGAGAGTGTGTGTGTGTGTGTGTGTGTGTGTGTGTGGACGACTGATGTTAACAATCACTTTACTGCATACCGCTTGCCAGTGTGTGGATAGATAGACAGACAGACACAGATGTAGACAGATATAGATAAATAGATATAGACAGATAGAAATAGACAGATAGACAGATGCAGACAGACAGACATATAGACAGATAGACATAAAACCATAATCTCAAACTAATGAACACACACAAATTTTCACTTCGATGACCACCAAAAAAAATTGCATATATGAGTTAACAAAATAGTAACACATTAAAAACCTCAATTAACAGAGTAGCTAGACGGACACATTAAAAAAAAAAAAAAAAAAAAAAAAGCTCACTCGACATTCACCTTTACTAAAACAGGTGAATTTCATCCGGTTATTCACCTTTCTTTACTACAACAGGTGAATTTCATCTGGTTATTCACTTATCTTTATTAAAACAAGTGAATTTCAAGGCAAACACAGTCCATGCATTGCACGGTTTTCACGATCACCAGGTGTGGGGACGAGAGTGTGTGTTGTCGCCAAGGAAGAGTCAAGGTAACTGGCCAACGCGTCACACCTGAGTTACCTGCCTGTCTGCTCCCTAACACCCTTTCCTTGGCGATTTGCTTTGCTTCATTACTCCTTAGCATCCTCCTCGGTGCCATATTCATCCCAGTACCACTTTTTTTCAGCATAAATAGCATACACACTGATATTACCCGACCGTATCAAAAATAAATCGCTAAGGAATAAGTGTTACGGGCCTGGCTTGACACTGGACTGCCTTGTTTGTTTACATTCCCAGTCAGGTGTCATGCGGAATTACTACCAAACAAATGGCCTGGAATTTAATCTCTCTCTCTCTCTCTGTATGTATGTATTGTACTATACTACGGTACGGAAAATGTTCATTCTTTAGAGCTTAAAATAAAAATAATAATAATAATAATAATAATAATAACAATAATAATAACAGGCTACTACTACTACTCCTACTACTACTACTAATAATAACAATAATAATAACAGGCTACTACTACTACTACTACTACTACTAATAATAATAATAATAATAACGTAGCTAATAGTGTTAATCGTCCAGCAGGGAAACATCTGTCGGTGCATTATTTTAGTGGGATGCAAACATGACAAATAATTCTATACTCCTTTTACTCTAACTTGACCTAAAATTGCCATCTCTACATCTTGAATTGTCAGCTGCAACAACATACAGTCTCATACAGGCTCTCCAATACACACACACACACACACAAATCCACCCCCCACACACACAACATTCCCAACCCACACACACACATTCCCCCCACACACACTTCCTCATTTTCTCCTTCATTCTCGGTCAACCCCCCTTCCCCTGCCCCCTCCCCCGGCACTAAGCCCCCCCAGTAAGCCACCCCAAGGCTAATAATCAATTAAGCCAGTGTAAAAATTAGAGGGCTTACCGGGATCACAGGTAATAGAGGAAATACTAAGTCCATTGTCATCTTACGCTCCGTCTCACTAAACCCTCTTTCCCCTCCCCCCTCCCCTCTCCTCTCTCCCCCACCCGTCCTCTCCTCCTTCCCCCCTCCTCTCCCCTCCCTCACCAGTTGTCCTTGTATTTATAAACCTTCTTAAGATCTAGTAATTTAGGTTTAAGCCTGTTTGTTTATCATTATCCTTAATTTTATCTTATCTCCAATACCTTACCCCTTTAACCTTTCTCACCCCCTCTTTTTGCCCCTAACTCTCCCCCCCCTCGCCCCCTACCTCCCCCTCTCCCCAACTCCTGATACTAGCTGCCCCCCTATTCATAAATTTTCTTCATCTCTAGCTGGCATATAAGATTGTTCATAATTTTCTCTTAACTCGTATGTATGTATGCTTGTATATGTATATGTATACGTATGTGTGGATTTCAGCGGTCGGTCTGCATACGCTGAATACTACAAAACAAAATTCATCATCATCATAATTATCATCGTCATCATAATTATCATCATCATAATTATCACCATCGTCATCATATCATCATTGTCATCATTATTATCATCATCATCATCACCCAGGATTATTTTCCCACCTATGGATGAGAAAAGAAACGGGTCAATGAGCAAGAAAGGGCGTGATAGAATTAGCACCAAGACAACTGATTCACGATAATAATTTAACAGTTAAAAGATACTTGCTTATCGAGGACTTAAGACCCTTTGTGAATACGAATTAGTTGCCTTCCCCTCCTCTCCTACTTAAGAGCCTCTCAGAATAACTCAAGATCCTCTCAGCATACGGAATACCTGCCCAGGCGTTCGGTCCTCCTCTCCCGGTATCCGATCCAACTGTCTTCCTAATCTCCCTATATCCGGTGCATCCGTAGGTGTATTCGGCTCTGTGTACTGCCCTAGTGTAGGTTAGTGTTCCGGAAGATCGCTGGTAACGGGTATTGGGTGTCTTGGGGGGGGGAGGATTCTAGTAGGCTTAGGAGAACCCCTTGTACTTCTTTGTTACTAGTATTTTCCACGTCCTTGCACTTCTTCGTTACTAGTACTGCCCACAGAACAGTTCCTTCACTTTAACATGGCCCAGATTTTCGTCCTTTCAAGTTTAATTCACGTAGCTCAGTGGCAGGAAAAAGACGATGCTGTGACTTCTTAGCATCTCTTTAGAAGCAACTTATTTTGAGTAATGCACTTTAATATCCTCTGGAATGTTATTTATACGATTTTTAATACTGATATAGCTAGCACAAGTAACCATGATATCGAGGTGAAATGTGCGGAATAAATCGCCAAGGAAAAGGTGTTACGAAGCCTCTCACGCCACTCAGAAAATGGCCCTTAGTCCCTTCATTAAGAACGGTCACTCGAAATCACTCAAAAAAAAAAAAAAAAAAAAACGCAAAAAATCGTCATGAAATTTTGGGGTTTAAAATTAAATACTAGACCGTCACTTCGTCTACATCCTCTACTTCATATATACCAACTTCACCGACAGAAAAAAGTACATGCGATCACCGAATTTTGAAACGCGGGGAGGGGGGGAGACATCAATGGAAATATAAAATGAAAAGGAGAAACGATAAAGTAATGTTTTGGTCGAGTACTCTTCCCCACCAATTTCTACAAGAGCCTGAGATGGATTTGCTACCTGCCAGAAACGATGTAACAGTACTTAGGTCGGCCCCAGGTGAGATTAATATGAGCCAGGTGTGTTTGTGGGTACACCTGAGGAAGGCTGGAGGAAGCAGTCTTAGAAGATCCCTGAATGTTGAGAATTACTGCTACTTTCTGTCCTTACTCCAAAGCATCATGTTTGTATTACTGTAGGTAGTTTCTCTCTCTCTCTCTCTCTCTTAGAAAGCTGGACAGGGAAAGAGGTGCGGGTTTGTCGTTTGATGGGTGCTGCAAGTCCGCCGTGATGGGAACAGAGCGGGGAGAAGTTCAGTAGCACAGTGACCAGCATATCAGTAGAAATAAAATCACTCTGTGTCAGAAAAAGCTGCCGGGAGGGATTTTAACACTTCGACATCTAAACATTTTCTAAGATGAAGGAAATCGTCTAAAGCAAACATTTCAAAGGGTCAGCAGGAGGAAGAGAATAAGAGAAAGCTAGGACTTCCCCAGCTTAGCAAACACCCCCACGCTAGCCTGACACAAGCACAAAAATGGGTAAAGTAGGAGTAGAAAGTGTTCAAAGGAAGGGGTATGATGGAAGTCGCAATCCCAGGCTCATGTGAACGTGAACCCGGTGGACTGCTGGCTTAAACTGCCCTTCTCCTGCAGTCCACCACCATCCTGTTTTCGGGGGGGACTGGGAGGGAGTTGAGGGACGTTTGTACACCCAGGCAGAGGAGCCGCATGGCTATATCAGTGCCACCACATGAAGGCGTCCCCCTCCAGAACCGAGTGCGTAGTTAACCTAAATTATTAAAAGAAGATATGTAAAATAAAAAAGGAAATTTATTAAAAGAAAAACATAAAAGAAAACGAGATTCATGGGGGGTCTAATATAAACGTATCTCCCTCCTTCCAACAGTTCTCGTCCGTCCTCCTGCCATACCAGAAGGGGGTCTACACGAATTCCTTCCACGACTCCCATCCCCGTCCCCTTCACGAGGTCAGTCTCTTGCCTGTAGAAGTCGCTGTAGAGGGCGACCTGTTGAATTTTGTTGATTTTTTGAGAGGGGTACTGTATGGGGGATCTCGGTTATATGAGCTACGAGACTGTTATGATCTGAGTCGTTCAATTTAGTAGGATTTTTGAGGAGGGGTATTGTTGGGGTTACTCGGTTATAGGAGCTACGAGGCTGCTTGCAATGATGGTCTGGTCGTGATGGGGAGAGAGACGAGGTTGTTGGACTGTGATTTCCCTTCTCGTATCATCTTCAGCATCATTAGCATCGTAATTATTAGGAATATTATCCTTATCACCACCTTAATTACCTGTCCTCCTCCTCCTCCTCACCACCACAGTCATCATCGTCGTCAGCATCATCATCAACGGAAATATCACCATCATTCAACTGTTTCACTAGGACGGGTAACATGAAAAAAGATATCATCATAATCATCATCATCATCAACGGAAATATCCCCATCACTCAACTGTTTCACTGGGACAGGTAGCATAAGAAACATCATCCTAATCATCGTCATCACTCAATTATCGTTTAACATCATCATCATCACTCCATTATCTTTTATCATCATCATCATCATTTTCCTATAATTGCAGACGGTGGGTAAGGCTCATTTTTGTTTTTAATGCAAGAAAGAAGGAACCTAAGGCCAGAAGCTACCCTAAAATTACAAACACAAACAGGTGACTGAGGCAGTAGATTTGATAGCCTCCTTGTCAATCCTGCAAACCAAAACCTGAGTTACGAGAGAGAGAGAGAGAAAAGTTCGTAATTGCGTTTGTGTATCCCTGAATTTTCTCTGGAGGATGGTCAAGGAAAGGTGTAAAAAAAAAAAATCTTCCCTAGTCTAGTTATTCCTGTGAAAAATATTAAGTTACGACGGAAATCCATCTTAAGTATGTCTAAGAATTTCACGCATATTTACAAGGAGGTGTAGTTCATCTGAGAAATTACGAGCAAGGTGAGTTCTTAAAGAGAGAGATAGATAGAAAGACAGATAGATAGACAGATAGATAGATGAATAAGTAGACAGACAGATTGACAGATAGATAAATGAGTAAAGATCGTGTGAATGTACCGTGAATGCCCTGTAGAAATGACCAGAAATGAAGGTACTGAAGGGGGTCAAAGGTCAGCATAACTCAGGTGCAATTCCTACAGGTAACACGCAGGTAAGTATAATGCATCACCCGCCCCTCATAAATAATGCATCTCGCCCTTGTGCCCATTCAGTACGAGGACTTTATTTATTTTTGTTAGTGACTGTGTGGTGATGTCTTCTGTTATTATTATTATTATTATTATCATTATTATTATTAGTGCAAACAAACGAATCTATACAGCATAACATGGAAATAGGCTACATATCAACCTAAATGAACACACTCTCTCTCTCTCTCTCTCTCTCTCTCTCTCACACACACACACACACACACACACACACCGGGCAGAAACCCATGAATATGTAAAGAAACCGAAAACAGCTCAAAATCGAGGTGATCGGGAGGGGGGAGGGAAGGGGGAGGGGAGAGGGGGAGGATGAGGGGGAGGATGAGGGGGAGAGGGAGGGGGAGAGGGAGGGGGAAAGGAGGGGGGGAGAGGGGTAGATGGTGGGAAGGGGGGATTCTGGTTTGGTTATTTTTTTATTTCTTCGTATTTCTTCGTCTCTTCCGGGTCTATTTAACCCTCTCAAGCTCGGGATAACTCTAGCACTCCTTTTCAGCTCACGGCAGACGATTTTATTCAGCTGAGAGAGAGTCATGGGCGTGTGTGTGTGTGTGTGTGTGTGTGTGTGTGTGTGTATGTGTGCGTGTGTGTGTGTGTGTGAGAGAGAGAGAGAGAGAGAGAGAGAGAGAGAGAGAAGGAAAGAATGCAATACTGAATGGGGATGAAACGAGAGAGAGAGAGAGAGAGAGAGAGAGAGAGAGAGAATCAGCTCAATGTTACTGATGCCTAGGGAAGGTGATGGTGTTCGGATACCTCGGTTCGACTGTGGCTTCGGCTTATAAATAATTCACTGGTTACTTCGGTCCCAGTGTCATTTTCGGCTCGGGATGATGTGTGTGTGTGTGTGTGTGTGTGTGTGTGTGTGTGTGTGTGTGTGTGTGTGTGTGAGAGAGAGAGAGAGAGAGAGAAATAGATACAAACAGATAGACATTTTCCTCACTAGTAGAATGGAAATTAGGCAGAAAAACAAAAAAAACAAAACAAGAAAAAACAAATGAAAAAAAAACGAAAGAAAAACCCAACACAAACCCTCAATTTCTCTAACATCGTATTTCTAAAACTAACAGCGTGGTTCAAAAGTTTCTAGATCCTACTCACAAAGGAAATGCCAATATAAATTACAAGTTGACGCCTTTTGATGCTACTGTGGCGAACTTCGGACATTTCATTCCACTGACTCGCGGTACCGGACGCCTTCCATCCAGCGATTTATTCTTTCACTCCATTCTTAACACCGCCATTAACATGATTTTATTTCCAGCTTAGTTTTTTTTTTTTTTTTTAATGGAGAGTTAGTTAGACCCTTAAATAACTTTTTGCTTTTCATTTTGGATTTTACAATTTCTAAAAAAAACTGATATTAGGAAGGAAAAAAACTGTAATATTACGTCCTCGTGCTGATGTGGTTAATGTGGGCAAATAGATGTGCGTGTTTATCTATCTCTGTATCTGTGTGTGTGTGTGTGTGTGTGTGTGTGTGTAAAATCGTCTTACTATTGATATCTCACCAGGAACTGCTTTTTATCAATCACTTACCCCCATCAATCACCCCATCAATTACCCACATCAATCACGCCCACATCAATCACACCCACAACAATCACCCACATCAACCACCAACATCAACACCCATCTCAATCACCCACATCAATCACCTACAGTTCATCAATCACCCTCATCAACCACCCTATCAATCACCCCACATCAACTAACCCCGTCAAAACAATGCACCAAACATACCCCCATAAACCCAACACTATTCAATTTCCACCATGACTTAAGCAACAAGTCCCATATTTATAAAGTTTCTAGAGCTTAATTTTCTAGAGCTTGTATTTATAAAGCTTAAGTTTTTAGAGCTTCGGTTGCGTGTAGGATAAGGTGTTGAAAATTATACCCAGATTTTCTTTAAGTTGTATATTTTTCCTTTCTTTCTTGATTGTGTTTGTTTTTACTTATATAACTAGCATACACTTTGTCCTGAGCTTAAATTAGGTCTGTCTGTCTGTCTGTCTGTCTCTCTCTCTCTAACTACAAACACTTCGCCCCCAGTTATTTTTTAAACTCTCACTCTCTCTCTCTCTCTCTCATACACACACACACACACACACACACACACACTTGCCTCTTCTCATATAGCTACGTCACAACCACAAAAATCGAAGGAGATCAGAAAGTTAAATCGTCTTGAAGTAACACGAATGAAATCAGTAAGACGATATCGCTTCCTTAAGGGTTGCCTGCTGCGGAGGCGAGGGGTAAGGAGGCTCCCTAACACCTCTCCTTTAGCGATTTACTTATGGATATGAAGGGTAAGGAGGCTCCCAAACACCTCTCCTTTAGCGATTTACTTATGGATATGAAGGGTAAGGAGGCTCCCTAACACCACCTCCTTAGCGACTTATTTTTGGATATGGAGGATAAGGAGGCTCCCTAACACCTCTCCTTTAGCGATTTATTTTTGGCTATGGCTGGTTAGTATCCTTTTGTAAATTATGCTGAGATGATATTCGAAGGACTGATGTAACACTGAATAAGTCAGGTGTTGTAAGCAAACCAAATCGCTCAGGAAAAGGTGTTAGGAAGCTTCCTTAACCGACAGGAATACGGGCCACAACAACAACCACATCAAAAACATCAACATCATCAACTACAACATCAACACCATCAACTACAACATCAACACCATCAACTACAACATCAACATCAACAACAACCAACAAATAATAACAAACAACAACGTCAACTCCTTTGTGAATACGGTGCACAGGTAACTTTGGCGGAGTCATTGATTAGCTACA
>NC_136999.1:1780471-1785471 GCF_032717465.1 Coenobita brevimanus | reverse complement strand
AATCTTAAGTAATAATTCAGAATCTTAAGTAATTATTCAGAATTTAAAAGGAGTAACTAGTAACCTCAGAAATTATACTTTTTTTTTTTTTTTACATAATTTACACTCATTTCACACAATAACAACACCCTAATTTACACGACCATATCTACGCTAAAACACACACACACACACCCACACACACACACACACACACACACACACACACACGCAACTGGGGAGGCTAAGTAACAATCGGTAACTTTGCAATGGCGTCAAATACACCATACCTCCCCATCCTCATTTACAAAGAATAGCAATTTACAACCTCACCCTTAGTTAGACCTGTAAATCAATGTAAAAAAAAAAGAAAAAAAGAAAAGGAGAGGAAGGGGGGACTGAAAAAAAAAAAATCTCCCCTATCGTTTTCCAAAATCGAGAAGGTTAAGTAAGATTTGGTAACTTCGAAATATCGGTCGATTCCTTAGCGTATTCTTGCGTGCGATTGGTCCACGTATGAGACTGGGGGAGGGGAGCAGCCAATGAGAGGGTGTCTAGCTATGGGGCGGGGGGAGGAGGACGGAGCAATCACGGGGAGGAAGAAAGGAGGGGAGAGAAAGAGGGGAGACGCGAGGGAGGAGGGACGGTGACTGCGAAGATGGTAGACAGGAAGGGTGAAACAGGGAAGGAAGGAGGGAAGGAGGAAGAAAAAGGTGGAGGGAAGGGAGACAAAGTGGAGGGTGAGAGAGAGAGAGAGAGAGAGAGGGAAGAAAGGGAGAGGGGAGAGTGAGTGAAGAAAGGGAGAGGGGAGAGAGAAAAGGGGAAGACGTGAGGGAGGAAGGTATATGGTTGCAAGAAGATGGCAGATAGGAGGGAAGGAAAGGCAGAAACGAAGAAAAGAGAGGAAGAGGGGGAAGAAAAGATGGAGAGAAGACAACGAAGATAAGAAAAGATGAAAGACAGAAGAGAGGTAAAAGGAGGGAGAGAAGAGGAAGAAAAGGAGGAAGGAGAGGAAACACAAATGAGGGTGAGAAACAGAGGAAAGGAAGAAAGGAAGTGGGAACGAGAAAAGATGAAGAAAATAAGATAATAATACGAGAGAGAGAGAGAGAGAGAGAGAGAGAGAGAGAGAGAGAGAGAGAGTAAAATGTGTGGACTGAAAAAGACTTGTAGTTAGAGTTTATCCTTGATTTCACGGAGGATACAGTTTTACAGGAGAATTTTACCCCTAAGTGTGTACGGAGGATGGGGGAACCCGTACACACACACACACACACACACACACACACACACACACACACACACACACACACACACACACACACACACATTAACACTCACATACACATACGCACACTCAGACATTTACACTTACGTACACATATCCGTACACGCACACACAGACATCTACACCCACGTACACATATACTTACACTCGTTTATACTTCCTTGAATTTAGCTGAGGAGGAAGGTAGACCCGTGCACACACACGCACATACACGCACACACATACAAGAACATACACATACACACATGCACTTATACTTCCTTAAGTATAGCTCTCCGTAAAGTGAAGACGCACACACACGTCGACGCATACACACACATACATATATACATACATACACATACACTGGCACATACATACATACAAACACATCATACATACATAAATACAGACATACATAAACCTACATACCAAACATGCTTTTTTGTTTACTATGATGACATACACATAAGAAGTATACACACGCACACGTACACATACTTGCATATACGTACACACCCAACCTAACTTCTAACACACACACACACACACACACACCCACACACACAAACTCGTACTCACGCTCACATACACACAATCTCTCTCTCTCTCTCTCTCTGTTCACCCCAAGACTGAACCCCGAACGAAACACAAAGAGAAAACGGCGCCAGTGTTCGAAACCGCCAAAAAGGGGAAACTCGTGTAATTTGTTCGGATACGACGAAATGAGAGTAAATTGTAATTCTTGATATGTTTAACTTTCTCAAATCCTGTGGGGGTATATTTTTTTTTTCCTACCTCTTTTCATGCCATACTCTTACTCACTCACTCACTCGCTCACTTACTCATTTATTTTCTTGCTCCTACTCACTTTTTCAAACTCCCACTTATATCTTTATAGTCCCTCTACTTAACCATCCTTCACTCACCTATACTTCTACTTATACTTCCTCATTCACTCACTTACATTCTGGACCATCTCTCACTCTCTCATATCTCTAGTCACTCATACTCACTCACTCTCAACAAGCTCTCACTCGCTCACACACCCCCTTACTCAATGACCCCGTCCTCACTCTCACTCACGCACTCACCCACGAACATCCTCACTCAATGACCTCTTCCCCACACACACACACACACACACACACACACACACACACACACACACACACACACACACACACACGCTCACTTACTCACATCCTCTCTTACCCACCACAAGAACTTCCTCCAACAAGTTTACATTTTTCCACATTCTGACTTAAGCTACGAAAATCCTGGACTTGAAAAAAAAAAAAAAAAAAAATCGCTAGCAGCCAGTCCCATATTACCCCGAGAGAGAGAGAGAGAGAGAGAGAGAGAGAGTTAATGATCCTGTTATGGCTCCACTCACACACCCAAACCACCAATCAGAGGAGAGAGAAGTAATTACCACCGTATTTTTAGCGAGGGTGTTAATGAGGTTCTGAGGAGAGAGAGAGAGTTCGGTCTTTTCTTCTCTCTCTCTCTCTCTCATCTTCCTACATATATCACCCACCACGTCCACCTCACTTTATTTTCCCCCATTCCATCATACACCGTACATAGTAATTTTAAAAACAGTCTTACAAATCATGAAACACCTATATATAAATCTTTCCTAAGTCTTCATTTTACTATATACACCTTTCTTTAACACCTTGGCCCCTAGCACCTCTTCCTTAGCGATTTATTTTTGGGTAAGGATGGTTATTATCCTTCTGCACGTTATTTATGCAGAGGATGGTGATACTGGAATGATTTATGTAGTACGGAGAGGGAGAGTCAGATGTGCTTGGCAAAATAAGTTGCTTAGGAAAAGGTGTTAGGGAGCTTCCTCAATCGACGAGGATGAGCCCTTCACACCGATGATGCACCTCTGATTTTACGTTTTTCCTTTCACTAAGCGATTTATTTTCAGCTCAGGAGGGCGCTTTTCGAACTGAGGGGGTGAGGGGGGGGTAGTTACAGCTTTCATCAACCCCCCCCCTTCAGTAATAGAGATGAATAGTAAGCTGAATAAAATCGTCCGTCGGTAGAAGGAATATAATTTGGTACTCGACGCGAAGGGTTCAGTTGTTCATTCCCGCTATGCATTTATTAAACATTCATGGATTTAGTTAATCGTGCAAAAATTCTCTCTCTCTCTCTCTCTCTCTCACACACACACACACACACCTACATCCCGTCCCAACCTCCATTTTCAGTCTAATTCCCCCATTTCTTTTTCAAGGGTAGACTCTTCTAATCAACGTAAATTTGTCTAATGTGTTGAAGGGTGAGAGAGGCGAGGGAATTAGGGAAATGATTCAGTAATTGATCCCCCCTTACCCCCCTCCCCGCCCCCTTACCCCCTGCTCCTCCTCCTCGCACCCAACTCCCCCTTCTATTGCCCCCTTCTCTCCTTCCTCCCCCCTTCTCATGCTCACCCTCCTTCCCCCACCTCCCCTTTTTTGCCCCCACCCCCTTTCTCCCACCTTCCCCCTTTGGCCCCCTCCTCTTCCTCTCCCTCTCTGGCCCCCTCCTCTTCCTCTCCCCCTCTGGCCCCCTCCTCTTCCTCTCCCCCTCTGGCCCCCTCCTCTTCCTCTCCCCCCTCTGGCCCCCTCCCCTTTCCTTCCCCCTTCCCCCTATCGCCCTGCCCCCCCCCCTTACTTCCAGGAAAACCTTGTCGTTGAGCAGTCTCAGTGGTAAACATGTATAATAATTTTGTCTATTCGTCCCTACTCATTAACGACCCTTCCCCCACGACTTACCTTCAGTCTACCTGTCTTTTGGTTGCATTCTAAGTGAATTTTGAGGTTTCTTAACTCCTCTTTCTTGGCGATTCATTCTGGACAATACGCATCAACATCCTCTTAAAACGATATAAGGTGCATACAATAGAACGTTAAGGTGTCATATGTAAAATAAATAGCTCAGGAAAAGGTGCAACGAAGCCACTGCCACTTAAAATACCACCACAACCACACATGAACCACACACCACAACTACCGTATACTACCACAAGTCCTACACCACTACAACCACACACCTCACAACCACTACAATCACACACCTCTCTACGACTACAATCACACACCTCACTACAACTACTACCCCGCACCATACCCTCTCCCCTATAAACAAAGAAGACACTATCACCAAACCACACACCACAACTACTACACTACTGCCACACACTACATGACAATCCCACTACCACACACCACCACAGCATCTCCCTACAACCACATACTACCACACACTACTACACCAACTTCACTACAACCACACATCATCACTACCTCACACCAAAACCACCACAACCACACACCACCACAACTCCCACACCACGACCCACACTCACATCCTCTCTACCACACACTACCACACACAATCAACCATCACATGACATATACCACTAACTTAAGGCGATCTTCTAAATATATATATACATCGACACGGAACCACACACACACACACACACACACACACACATATACACGCTCGCATGGTTTTTTTTTGTCTGTGCTCCAGTTTACGATGAAGAAAATTACTTCTGTGTAAATAGGATGCGTGTGTGTGTGTGTGTGTGTGTGTGTGTGTGTGTGTGTGTGTGTGTGTGTGTGTGTGAAGGGGGTTGTCGTGTGTGTGTGTGACCTTGCGTGTTCTTGGAATGTTATATACAACTAAAAAGCGTCACACTGCTCATACCTCTGCCAATGCCACTGCCATTAAAAAGGATCCGGATCCG
>NC_136999.1:1772971-1775471 GCF_032717465.1 Coenobita brevimanus | reverse complement strand
AAAATGGAAGCCTGTCTGCCTAAATTAAACTTTCAGAAAAGAAGAAATCTGAGAGAGAAAGAACTAGTGACAGAAAAAGGGAATAAAAATCGAGAGAAAACTGTGAGCTGGGAAACTTAAAGAATATGAGATGGGCCACGAGAGAGAGAGAGAGAGAGAGAGAGAGAGAGAGAGAGAGAGAGAGAGAGAGAGAGAGAGAGAGAGAGAGAGAGAATAAAGGTGAAAAAGAGATGTATAAGACGAGAAGTGAGTTAGAGGGAGAAATATAGATATAAAAAAAGAAATCAAAGAAAGAAATGACAGACACTAATGCAATAACCATCCCCAGAGAAAGAGAGAGAGAGAGAGAGAGAGAGAATGGGGAGAAAGTCAGAGGAGAAAAAGAATTGTGAGAAAAAGAAGAGATGGTAGCCGGATTAAGGGTGTGGAAGGCCAAGAAGGGAAAGAAATAACAGAAAAAAATGTAAAAGAAAAAAAAAAAAAGACGGAGAAATAAAAAAAGAGGAAGAATAGGAAGTAGACTGATAATAATGATAATAAATGTAATAAAGTTGACTATTAGTAACAACATTAACAACAATAATTAAGCCTAAGTAAACTGTAATGATAATAATAATAATAATAATAATAATAATGATACAGAGGAGGAGGAGGAGGAGGAGAAGAACAATAAGAAACAAAACACAATATTATTAATACCCAAATAATAATAATAATAATAATAATAATAATAATAACCTTAAAAAGACTATTAAGAACACTGTAAGCCCGCCAGAAGAAAAAGGTGAGAACTACTGAGTAAAAATCTAAATAAGAGATGAACAGAAAATGGAGAAAGTTTTAGTCATGAATAAAGGAAAAGGATAAAGAAAATGCAAGTATATATAATGAAGGGTTAATAAAAAAAAAAGAAAAAAATAAAAGTATGAATTAAGGGAGACAAAGTTAATATGAAAATGAAAAGGTTGTTATGATATGGAGAAATAGTTGCATTGGTGAGAAGTATTTTGAGTGTGGTGGTGGTGGTGGTGGTGGTGGTGTGGATGATGGTGGTGGTGGTATAAGATGCAAGAGTGGAGTGAAAGCATTGCTGATGGGAGAGGATGGGTGTGGAGTGGTGTGGAATGTGGCAGATGTGGTGAACGAGTAGGCAGAGGGAACTGAGTGGTTGAAGTGGTGGTGGTGGTGTAAGGTGAAATAAGTGGTAATGTGGTGGAGCAAAAGTGGTATGGATAATAAGTAGTGTACACAGTGGTATGAGTACTGAAACCGGTGTAGGCCAAGCAGCGGTGTGGTGTGGAAGGAAAACTGGAAATAGTGTGGATAGCAATAATGGTGTAGCGGTGGAAGGGAGAGCATGTGGAATTACAGTGTACATGTGAAGATGGAAGTGGAGTAAGCTGGGTACTGAAGCTGGTGTAAGTAGTGTGTGGAAGGAGGTGTGGAAATAATGTGGATAGCAAGACTGGTGTGGTGGTGGAAAGGTGTGGAGGTGGAAGTATACAATCAGATGCAAAAGTCTTTTCACCTGCCCTGCCTCCCTTTCACACCTGGGGTCAATAAACACCTGAATGTGACTTTGTGAAGAAAGGTGTACGTAATTAACAGGTAAACTAATATCCACCTGTCCACTTCATGAATTCGATCAAGAAATACAGGCAGGGGAATAAACTTTTGTAGCTCTCTGTATATGTGGAGCGTCAGACTGCTACTCCACCTCTCCACCGCCAAGGACAGACAGGTACATTGATTGCTACAGTACCACCACCACTTCACCTGTCGACACCACCGCCTCCACACACCCCACACCTATTCCACTCCACACCACAACCACCCCACACCACGACCACCCCACACCACTTCCACCCACCACCACCACCTCCACACACCCCACACCTATTCCACCTCACATCACCTCCATCCCCACACCACCTCCACTCCACATCACCACCACTTCATACCACAACCACCCCACACCACCTCCACCCAACACAACTTCCACCCCACACCACCACCACACCACCTCCATCATGACTACCACACACTCCACGCAATTTCGAGGAGGCTCAGGCTTTGATATGGGCTACCGGTACCTTTACTAGACTATGCTTAGATGAGTCTCCTTGGTTACTAGTTAAAATTGGCCCTCCATTCTGACTGGTTAGAGAAACTGTCAAGTGAAAACACACACACACACACACACACACACACACACACACACACACACACACACACAACTTTTTACGAACCTACTCAAGATACCTACACAGCCACTTACACGAGCCAGCACACGCAAGAACACGCACGCAAATGACTACTCACTCACGCACGCACACACTTAGGAACAACTGCTTGAAATAATATGATATACGAGAAAAGACAATGATTTTATGTCACGATAATAAAAGAAAGAAATGTAGTGGTTTTGTGCAATGATGATGATGATGATGATGATGATGATGATGATGAGGAGGAGGAGGAGGATGGTGATGATGATGAT
>NC_136999.1:1762971-1767971 GCF_032717465.1 Coenobita brevimanus | reverse complement strand
GTTAGAATTGGGGTTGGGTAGTGAAGGTGACTAGTTCCCACCCCTTAACCCAGTCAGTTCGAGCAGCACGGGAGGTTAAGGCAGTTCCCGACTAGCCTCGTCCCCCTACCGCTTAACCTAATCCCGTGATGCCCTAATCCCACTTATACTTTACCTAATTCCACCTCCGCTTAATCCCACTTATACACTACCTAATTAGATTTCCCTAAATCGCTTAAGAAAAGGTGTTAGGGAGCTTCCATAACCGAGGAGAATCAGACTAAAATGTGGTGTTATGGAAGAAAGGAAGAGCCGTAACAATTTCCCTTCTGCTACTTAGCTACGTGAAATAAGCTACAAAAGGACGAAAATCTGGGCCAAGTTAAGCTCCTGCAGCCTTGCACTGCCTCATCCTATACAGTCCTACCGCATCCCTTCCTCCCCACCTACACTCCTTTCACTTTCTCTTGGCCTAGGTTTTCGTCCTTTTGCAGCTTATTCCACGTAGCTCACTGGCAGAAAGTGCTACGCCTCTACTACGTCCCCTCCATAGCACTTCTTCGTGACTAGCGCCATATTCAAGTGCTAATCTACTGTTCTGCATTCAAGGTGGAGAGATGGCAATTTTAGGCCAAGTTAGAGTTAAAGGAGTATCATATTGCTCCGCCCCACCATTCATTCATAACTGTCCCCGCCCCCTACCCCACCCAGCCCCGCCCCAGTCTTCCAAGCTCCGCCCCGTCCCCCGTCGCCTTGTTACGATCCGCCCCGCCCCTCCAAGTTTAATCCCGCCCCTTCCATCCCGACCCGCCCCGTCTCACATCCCACTGCCCCGCCCCACCTAATAAAGCCCCGCCCTCTCCATGCTCACCTTATTCAGCTCCACATAGTGTAGTTCAGCCCCACTCTAATCCGTCCCCGCCCCGCCTACCTAAGCCCCGCCTCACCTAATTTAGCCCCGCCCCACCTAATTTAACCCCGCCCCGTCACTCACGCCCCACCTGTCTCTACCCCGCCACACCTAATTCTACCTCAGACTGCCTAGATTGGCTTAACCCTGCTCATACCTGTCGCCCTACCTAATCAAGCCCCGCCCTACCCAATCAAGCTCCGCCCTACCTAATCAAGCACCGCCCTACCCAATCAAGTCCCGCCCTACCTAATCAAGCCCCGCCCTACCCAATCAAGCCCCGCCCTACCTAATCAAGCCCCGCCCTACCTAATCAAGCCCCGCCCTACCCAATCAAGCCCCGCCCCGCCTAATCAAGCCCCGCCCTACCTAATCAAGCCCCGCCCAACCTATTTTAACACCACCCCGCCAAAACAACAACAACAATAATAATAACAGTAGTAATAATAGCAATAATAATAATAATAATAATAATAGTAGTAGTAGCAGTAGTAGTAGTAGCAGTAGTAGTAACAATAATAAAAATAACAATACAGTAATAATAATAATAATAATAATAATAACCACACCACCTACCCAGAATTAGCGCCTTCGAAGTTCACACATATAATTAGCGACAAATTTACAGTACAACGCCAACTTTTCCTTCCTTTAAAACTTCTCAATCAGTTATATATCAACTTTATTGTTCGTATTCCATCGATTAAGGAAGCTCCCTAACACCTCCTCCTTAGCGATTTGTTCTGTTTATTACACCTGGCCATCCTCACCTGTGCTCCCTAACACCTCTTCCTTAGTGACTTATTTTGCTTATTACACTTGACTATCTTATTCTGTGCTCCCTAACACCTCTTCCTTAGCGACTTATTTTGTTAATCACACCTGGCCATCCTCTTCTGTGCTCCATCACACCTCTTCCATAGCGATTTACTTTGCTTATTACACCCGCTTGTCCTCACCTGTGCTCCCTAACACCTCTTCCTTAGTGACTTATTTTGCTTATTACACCTGGCCATCCTCACCTGTGCTCCCTAACACCTCTTCTTTAGTGACCTATTTTGCTTATTACACCTGGCTATCTTATTCTGTGCTCCCTAACACCTCTTCCTTAGCGACTTATTATGCTTATTACACCTGATTGTCCTTTTCTGTGCTCCCTAACACCTCTTCCTAAGTGACTTATTTTGCTTAATACACCTGACTTCTGTGTTACTGAAATCATTCCAGTATCTTCCAGTTCGTCTATCCTTGTCTTTAACTGATAGAATAGTTAACCTCCTCTTCCCCTCCTCCTTCTCCCCCTCCATCATCACCCCTCTCTCTCCTCTCCCACCACCACCCCTCTATCCCCTCCTCCCCCCATCACCATCCACACTCTCTCCCTCCTTTCCACCAATCCAACACCACCCAACCCCTCCCCTCCCTTCCTTCCCCTACAGAGAGAGAGAGAGAGAGAGAGAGAGAGAGAGAGAGAGAGAGAGAGAGAGAGAGAGAGAGAGAGAGAGAGTTTGGTAAAAAAAAAATCTCTGGAAAATAAATAAATAAATAAATATATAATAATAAAATCAATGTTGCCAGCCAAATCAAAATACTCAAAATTTTCCCTCAAAAATAATAGCCTTAATCCGAACTTTTTTTCTTTTTTAACCTTTTCCAAAAAAATTCCAGGCTAAGAAAATGATATGGATTTTTTCTTTATTTCGCTTTTTCATTCTTTAATATTTTTCCATAATTTTTCCAAGGTTTAGAAAATGACGTGGATATTTTTTTTTGTTTTTCAATCCTCTTCCAGAATTTTTCCACAGTAAAAAAAGGTGGATTTTTTTCTTAGCCCCTTTCCAAAATTTTCCTGGTTTATCAAAAAAGACAATTTTTTCTTTTTTTATTTTCTTAGTCCTTGTCCAGAATTTTTCCAGGATTAAGAAAATGACGTGGATTTTTTTTTCGTTTTTTTTTAATCCTTGTCCAGAATTTTTCCAGGATGAAGAAAATGATGGATTTTTTGTTTTTTAAATCCTTGTCCAGAATTTTTCCGAGGTTGAGAAAATGATATGGATCTATTTTCTTTCTTGGTTCTTTTCCAGAATTTCCAGGTGAAGAAAATGAGCTGGATATTTTCGTTTTTTTTCTTAATATTCTTCTATATTTGCTTCCAGATTTAAAAAAAATAATAATGAGGATTTTTATCTTTTTTTTTCTCCATGCCAAGAAAATAATGTGGATTTTTTTTTTCTTCTTTGTCTTGTCTTTTGTCTTTTTACTCAATCCTTTTCTTGATTTTTTTCCGAGGCCAAGAAAATGAGGTGGGTGTAAAGGTGGACGAAATAATTAAGTACGCCCTTAAGAACAACCCAGGGATTACTTAGGGATTTTTTTTAACTCTCTAACAACCTGGATTTTCTTGAGGTTAATCGCCTGGTCTTAAGAGGGATTGACTACTTAATCCCTTCAATCCGATGACGTGTTTATCTATCTGTCTATCTATGTTGAAATTTATCTATCTATATATCTTTTCTTTATCTATCGCATTTTCTTTCTTTCTCTGTAGCTCTATCCATCTATCTATCGTTTTATCTATCTGTCTATCTATCTACCTATTTGTCTATCTATCTATCTATCTATCTATCTAGAGGGGTTAGAAATATCCTTCATTAACCCCTTCACTACTAAAGGTCTGTTTAAAGTGGAATAAAATCGTCTACACACACACACACACACACACACACAAATTCTCTCTCTCACCATACAGGTAAGAGGCAACCACATTAACACTGCAACAATCAAAATAAAACTCCCCAGAAGACAGGTAACAAGTGATAATACGAAGCAAATTACAGGTACATTGGCGAGAATACAGCATCACAAATCCTGACTCTCTCAAAATACATTTAAAAAATTAGAATCAGGATTTCAGAATACAGGAAAGAGGCTAAAATATACAGACCTCACCACACCTGACAACACCTGGCCTGGCAAATTACTGGTGAGTAGCCAGACTGAGGCCGGCCACAGGTGAGGGCAGGTGAGGTGGGGAGAGATGTTGGGGAGGGGAGGGGAGGGGAAGCGTGAAAGGAGGGATGGAGGACGGAAGAGGGGTAGGGAAGGTGGAAGGATGGAAGGGCGAGGTGTGGATGAGTGGAGAGGGAAAAAAGTGGAATGGGGTAGAGGTGGTGGGGTGGAAGGAATAGGTGTGGAAAAGGGAGAGGGGAGGGACAAGGGAGTAAGGTGGTGTGGGGGGAAGGAGGTGGTGGGGTGGAAGAGTTAGGTGTGGAAGTGTGGAGATGTGTGTGAGGCAGGTGAGGAGCGAAGGTGAGCAGGTGCCAGGGGTGGGGGGAGGGGAGAAGATAAGGGGGCAGGGGGAGGTATGTCCGGCGGTCAGCTTAGAGTCCAGTGCGCAGACGTTCTTCCTTTCTTGCTGCTGGAGATGAGAGGAGGAGGAGGAGGAGCAAGAGGAGGAAGAGGAGGAGGAGGAGGAGGAGGAGGGGGTCAGGTCGATAAGTTACTCCACCACACGGATTCCACACACTTCATTAACCTATCGATTATGCATCATACTGTTTAATATTGCATCACCAACGTATCCGGCGGTGTGCGTTGGGGGCAAGACCGCGACTACACCTTACTGCACACCTTTACACCTGCGAAACACCTGTATTGTTTAGGCCAGGTGAGTATTTGCCTGTGCAGCATCATATAAGGTGACTATTTACCTGTGCAGCATCATATAAGGTGACTATTTACCTGTGCAGCATCATATAAGGTGGCTATTTACCTGTGCAGCATATAAGGTGGCTGTTTACCTGTGCAGCATCATATAAGGTGGCTATTTACCTGTGCAGCATCATATAAGGCGGCTATTTACCTGTGCATCATCATATAAGGTGACTGTTTACCTGTGCAGCATCATATAAGGCGTGTGTATATACCTGACCATTTCAAACACCTGTACGGGATTATTACAGGTGAATCTTGACACCTGAGACATTTTTTTCTATTTTTTTTTAGGGTAATCTGAGATTTTTAATGATTTTTGACGCGAATCCTGAGGGTGGAGAGACATGCAACTTTCCTCCAATGCCCCCAAACGGCTAGGGAAAGGGAGGGTATGTGA
>NC_136999.1:1725471-1757971 GCF_032717465.1 Coenobita brevimanus | reverse complement strand
TTTTGCCCCTGACACTTCTTCCTAAGCCACTAACACCTCTTCCTAAGCGACTTGTTTTGCTTATTACTGTTCTTCTCCGTGTTATGTTAATCATTCTAATCTCGCCGTACTCTGCGAAGGTAACGTGAGAAATTATTTTAACTAGACGTATTCAAAACTAAATCGCTAAGGAAGAGGTGCTAGGGAGCCTCCGTAATTAACGAGAATACGGGTCTTAGTGTTACTTGAGTAGCCTAGCCCCGGGACCCTACGCTCTTGATAAAAAACAAGAAAAATAAAGATGACGTATGGATGAATGAAGTTCCCCCTAAAAAATTGGTCTTCTCCCATTTTCTTTGTTTTTGTTATTTGTTTTTTTTTTAACCCTTTCACTGCGATTATCTTTTTTCTTTTTATTTTGATGCTACATGGAGACTTTAATAATTTTAAGAAGGCGCCTATAAGTCAGAATCTACAGGTGTGTTTGTACCTACTCATTAACGACCCCCCTTTCTCCTTCCAAGACTCACCTGCATCCTTCCTCCCTCCCATCTTCCCTCCCTCCCTCCCATACATACTCTAGCATCTTACCTCTCCACATCTCTTTCTTGGTCCCCCTCCCAAATCTCTTCCTCTCCTGTTCCCCCTCCGAAAGACTTCTCCCTCCAACACACACACACACAAACACACACACACAACCCTACCTCCCACTCCCACACATACCCCCACATCCCTCCACACCCACACCAACACTCACCCATCCACCCACGTACCCACACACACCCACACACACACACACACGCATCCCCTCCACATCCACCCCCACATCCCCCACCCCCACACCCACCCACAAATTCACTAAATCTTTACATCCGTCTCCTAATCCTGGCTCAGTGCACGAAAGCAAGGCAGACCAAAATAAACATATCGAAGAGATATGTAGTAATTAATCGGCAAATGTACACACAGAGCTGTACGAAGAATTACAGTACAGAAGGAGAACATGTACAGTGAAAATCTTTGCTCTGCCACATAATCCGGCATCTGTGTGGTATAGAAATAGATATAGAAAGAGATAAAATAGTGAGGGCTTATTGGTTTGCGTTTTCTGTTGGTGTGTCGTGGGTAGAGGACTGGATGTAGGAAACGGGCTTGCTGTGTGATGTACAGAGTCGTATGGATGACAAATAAAATGGAAAATGATAAGGAAGAAATCTGACTTGGAAACTGAAGCCATAAAGAAAAGATTAACAAATTATCTTTCAATAAATTTCACACACAAACCACCACCTCTAAAAAAAAAATCATCATCATCATCATTATCTTCCTCCTCCTGCTCATCATCGTCATCATCATCTACTTCTACTTCTTTTTCATCATCATTATCATCACTATCACCATCGCCATCATCATCATCATCTACTTTTTCAATCATCAATATCATTATCATCATCACCATCTTCTTCTTCTATTTCCTCCTCTTCCTTCTCATCATCATCATCATCATCATCATCATCATCATCATCATCTTTTTTTTTCTTCATCACCATCATCATCTTTTTCATCATCATCATCATCATCATCATCAT
The DNA here is from genome assembly GCF_032717465.1 of Coenobita brevimanus. Lineage (NCBI taxonomy): Eukaryota > Metazoa > Arthropoda > Malacostraca > Decapoda > Coenobitidae > Coenobita > Coenobita brevimanus. The sequence goes on along the minus strand of NC_136999.1, from coordinate 1,756,403 downwards.
CAGCCTCTTCCACTATCAGGAGACATGAGGTGGGAAGAAGACAGAGAATTTTGCATGTAAAATCACGGGAAAAAAATAAAAACGAGGAATGAATACAGGGTGAAGAATCTTTGCCACCTCTCTCTCTCTCTCTCTCTCTCTCTGATAATCCTTGGCTCAGTGTAGTGGGGATCGATTTAAAGCGAGAGAGAGAGAGAGAGAGAGAGAGAGAGAGAGAGAGAGAGAGAGAGAGAGAGAGAGAGAGAGAGACTTTAAATGGATGAGAATGGTGGGGTTTTAGTGGTGGTGTTATTCCACATCCACCTCCTCCACTATCCACCTCCTCCACTATCCACCTCCTCCACTATCCACCTCTTCCACTTGACATCGCCACTATCCATGTGACACAAGGGGGAAGGGAGAAGAGGGAGAGGAACACTGAGAAAGGGAGAAGGAAGGAAAGTGGAAGAGGGAAGGAGAGTGGAAGAAAGGGAGAGGCGAGGGGAATGAGAGAGAGAGAGAGAGAGAGAGAGAGAGAGAGAGAGAGAGAGAGAGAGAGAGGAAGGGAAAGGAAACGAGGAAGAGTACAGAGAAAGGTAGAGGGAAGGAAAGTGGAAGAGAGAGAGGGAAGAGGAGGGAAAGAAGGAGGGAAAGGAAAGGGAGGAAAAGAGGAAAGGAGGAGGGTGGAAGAGACAGGTGGAGAGGGAAGAGGGAGGGTAAGAGACAGACAGGAAGAGGGGATGAGGGAAGGATGGAAGAGTAGGAGTGGGAGAAGAGAGAGAGCGAAACAGAATGAGGAGGGGGTAGAGAAGGAGAGGAGTAAATATGGATGGGATGGTTGTAAGGACAGGTGTGATGGGGGTATGGAGGGGGGGTTGGGAGGTGTAAGGGGAGGGAGGGAGAGGGAGACCAAGAATGCACAGGGGGGGGGCGCAGAAGGAGAGGGGGGAGGGGGTCGATTCGTAACTACCTGCAACCATAAATCATTCGACACTCCCACACTCCCCGTCCATTCTCTGGTGTCATCAGTGCGGTTCAGAGACGATATGGCTTTCGGACTAAACATCTGGCTTAAGCTTGGTATGTGTGTGGCTTAAGCTTGGTATGGTGCCTGGGTTAAGCTTGGTATGGTGTGGCTTAAGCTTGGCAGTATGGTGTGGCTTAAGCTTGGTATGGTGCCTGGGTTAAGCTTGGTATATGTGTGGCTTAAGCTTGGTAGTATGGTGTGGCTTAAGCTTGGTATGGTGTGTGGCTTAAGGTTGGTATATGTGTGGCTTAAGCTCGGTATGGTGCCTGGGTTAAGCTTGGTATTATGGTGCCTGGCTTAAGCTTGTATGGTGCCTGGCTTAAGCTTGGTATGTGTGTGGCTTAAGCTTGGTTCTTTGTCTGGCTTAAGCAATTCAACCCAAGTGACTCCCTACCCCAGTCAAAAAAAAAAAAAAAAAAAAAAAAAAGAGGAAGAGGAGGAGGAGGACGAAGAAGAAGAAGAAAATTAAAAAAATCGTCCGTCTAGCTAGAACGAATTGAAATAAGACGACTTAGGGGATTAATACGTTCCGCCTCACAAGAAGAAAATAAGTAATAATCTGGGGACGCCTTATTTAACGGATTTAATTCCTCTCAGCGTCTTGGTTTGCTTCTTCAGGTGGTATTACAATTCTAGTCAATCCATTCTTCACTGTTCTTGTCTTTCCTTCCTTGTTTTCTACTGCCTGGGGGGAGGGGGAGACTGAGGATGAGCTGGAGGGACAGGGGTGTGAGTTGGAGGGAGGGCAGAGAAATGGCAGGGGACAGGGCGACATGGAGGCGATTTGTTTGTGGCCACCCCACCTACAACCCATAATCCCAATCATCATAACCGGAACTACCATAACCGTTGTCAACTACCACACCCTACTACAACCATCACAACCACATCTCATTCCCACTCCAGCTACCACAACTGCCACACCTTACATCCACTCCAACCACACCATACCTGATATCCCCATCAAGAACCACAACTACAACCACACGCCACAACCACTACAACTACACTTCACGCCCCCACCCCCACCAATCACCACCACTACCAACCACCACCATTACACCCACACTTCACACACCCCCACTTACCACAACTACAACCACACTTCACACCCCCACCAACCACCACAACCACAACTACCACCACTCACCAGGCAGGCAGTCAGCGTCCACCCACGACCAGAGTGAAGCCAGGCAATCAATGGTAGTGTTGATGGATGATTCTGTAAGTGCTGGGCATTGTACATTATCTTTCTTACGCCACAGAAGAGCAGGAAGGAGAGGGAGAGAAAAGGGGGTAGAAAGGGAGGGAAGGAGGAAAGAAGGTGGGGAGGGGAGGAGGGGTACAGAATGGGGAGGAGTGAAAGGGGGGACAGAGAGAGAGGAATGTTATGAAAGGATGATGATAATGATGATTATGATGAAGATGATGATGATGATGATGATGATGATGGTGATGATGATGATGATGATGATGTAGTGAAGGATAATGAGGAGAGAAGAGAGAAGGAGGAAGGAAGTAAAAGGAGAGGGTAAGGGGTGGGGGTGAAGGAGGAGGGGAAGAGAGAGGTGGGGGAATGTTGAGAAGGAAGGAAGAAAGAGGAAGTGACATAAGGAGAAGAGGTAAGGTAGAGAGAGAGAGAGAGAGAGAGAGAGAGAGAGAGAGAGAGAGAGAGAGAGAGAGAGATAATATACAACAATTATCATGTTCCTATCTTTTATATTATTTCGCTTCTATTTATGAGAAAACACTGATGATGATGATGATGATAATTGATGATGATGATGATTATTATTATTATACTTATCATTATTATTATTATATGGAGCAATATTCATCAGGCCAAATTTCACAGACCGACACAATATAATACCACACACACACACACACACACACACACACACACACACATACTCTCTCTTCCACACACACCTGCTCCTCTCTCTCCCACACACACACACCTGTCTTTCCCCACACCTGTCCCAGCACGTGCGCCATGAATCACGCGCCTTGATGATATTAGACTAACACCTCTTCCTAGGCGATTTATTTTGCTTATTACCCCTTACTGTCCTCTTCTGTGTCTCTTAAATCATTCTAATATCACCACACCTTACATACATAACATACAAAACGATATTACCCAGCCGTATCCAAAAATAAATCGCTCAAGAAAAGGTGTTAGGAAGCGTCCTTAAAAAGCCCAAGTACTTTGCTATTAAGACGCTCTCGTAAAAATGACGTGTTTAAAGTGGGTTCGGAAATTACTTAACGCCTTCTCCTAAGTGATTTATCCCGCACACTACACCTCAGTAATCTCCCCTATGTTACTGATGCAGAGAGTCGATAATTGAGTGGTTATAAATGGCACCCGCAATAACAGGTGTAATGAGCAAAATAAATCGCTATGGAATGGGTGAAAAGAAAACCCAAAGCCACTTACAGTCTACACTACGACCTTCATTTTGACCCAAATTATCACAGTACATGTAACACCCACTGGTATCGTAGAAGTACATGTAATATCCACAGGTATCGTAGAAGTACATGTAATAGTCACAGGTATCGTAGAAGTACATGTAATATCCACAGGTATCGTAGAAGTACATGTAATAGTCACAGGTATCGTAGAAGTACATGTAATAGTCACAGGTATCGTAGAAGTACATGTAATAGCCACAGGTATCGTAGAAGTACATGTAATAGCCACAGGTATCGTAGAAGTACATGTAATATCCACAGGTATCGTAGAAGTACATGTAATAGCCACAGGTATCGTAGAAGTACATGTAATAGTCACAGGTATCGTAGAAGTACATGTAATAGCCACTGGTATCGTAGAAGTACATGTAATAGCCACAGGTATCGTAGAAGTACATGTAATAGCCACAGGTATCGTAGAAGTACATGTAACAGCCACAGGTATCGTAGAAGTACATGTAATAGCCACAGGTATCGTAGAAGTACAAGTAATAGCCACGGGTATCGTAGAAGTACATGTAACACCCACTGGTATCGTAGGTATCGTAGAAGTACATGTAATAGCCACTGGTATCGTAGAAGTACATGTAATAGCCACAGGTATCGTAGAAGTACATGTAATAGCCACAGGTAACGTAAAAGTACATATAATAGCCACGGGTATCGTCGAAGTACATGTAATTGCCACTGTATTGTTGGTATCGTAGTACAGCCAGCAATACCTCTTTTTCTGCCCCCTGTAGCAGTTATTGTGGTGGTGTGGTGGTGTGGTGCGAGTGGTGGTGTGGTGCGTGTGGTGGTGTGGTGCGTGTGGTGGTGTGGTACGTGTGGTGGTGTGGCGGGGGTCTTGGCTTCTCGTGCCTCTCCTTAACTACCTCTTAGACGCTACCTTTACGAGGGGGCCGGTCAGGGCGCGTGAGGCATGGGGCACGTGCCGGGACAGGTGTGGAGAGAGGCAGGTGTGTGTGGGGGGAGAGAGACAGGTGTGGGCAGAGGCAGGTGTTGAGGCGTGAGAGGCAGGTGTGGGGGATAGGTGTGTGTGGGGAGGGGGAGGTGTGTGTGTGGGAGGGAGGTGTGTGTGGGGGGTAGGTGTGTGTGTGTGTGTGTGTGTGTGTGTGTGTGTGTGTGTGTGTGTGTGTGTGTGTGTGTGTGTGTGTGTGTGTGTGTGTGTGTGTGTGTGTGTGTGTGTGTGTGTGTGTGTGTGTGTGTGTGTGTGTGTGTGTGTGTGTGTGTGTGTGATCGAGCAGTGACGTGGCGCAGATATATGCATGTATGTGTACGTGCCTCAGTAGATGCGTGCGAGTGCGTGAGGTTTTGCGTGCAGTACTGGGCCTCGTATCTGGAGTGTGGCAATACCAATACACCGTGCCTTCCTCACCATTGCGTGCGGCACCCCCATCAACGCACACACTCACGGCTGGAACAGTGCTATCCTTCGCGTTCTTAAGAGTTGTTCATCATCATCATCATCATCACCATCATCATCAGTGTCTTTGTCATCATGCCCTACTTTCACCATCATCATCATCATCACTTAATATGAAAGAAAAAAACACATAATCAAGAGACCTAACATGTAAGTTCCTGGCCAGAGAGAGAGAGAGAGAGAGAGAGAGAGAGAGAGAGAGAGAGAGAGAGAGAGAGAGAGAGAGAGATCCATCTATTAATCCATTAATCACATAACACCATCAAAAATTACCTGTCTAATTACGCAAGCATTTCCACGTAAGTCTAACCTCTGTATCTAAGCACTACATCTCCAAACACACACACACACGCAAAAGCACGCACACGCAAAAACACGCACATGCAAAACACGCACACGCAAAACACACACACGCAAAAACAAACTGAAGGCAAACAGGCAAAGGGAAAAAATGAACCCAGGCAGGCGGAGGAAAAATCAAGACACACACACACACACACACACACACACACACACACACACACACACACACACACAGTTCAGGAAAAAGCTTTGGCCACACCAGAGCTCACATGAACCTGCTCCCCCTCCTCCCCCCTCCCCCCCTGCAGCTCCCCACGCACACACATGTATACAGAGAAACTCGTACATGGACATACATACATACATACATATACACACAAAAGACACACATATACACACAAACACACACACCCTACCTCACAAACACCCTTCACCACCCCAACCTCCATCCTTCCCTCACACACACACACACACACAACCACAAACCCCCACCCATACACACACACACACACCACAAACCCCCGAACCACACCCATCCCCTCCCATCAAAAACCCCCACAAACCTCACCCACAAACCCCCTCCCACCCACACCGTCCCCGCGATATCCCAACCCTCTCTCTCTTCCTCTCTTTCCCCCCACACACGAAAACTTGTATAAAAAAAACTAATTCAGAAGCCGAGCGTTTAGGATGAAAGTTGCCCCGACGCTCAGCAAACACCTGGGCCAAATTAAGCCTTTACATTGGGGTTCGTGTTAATTGTAATTCCAAATATTTGACCGAAATTTTAGATTAAGACTTTTGGCTCGTTTTTCTTAGGGTAGTCACAGAAAAGGATGGTGAGCGGGGAGGGATGGGGGGATGAGTTGGGGATGGGGAAGGGAAGGGGAGATTGTGAGGGGAGGAGAGAGTGGGAGAGGTGAGGGAGGGGGATAAGGAGAAGAGAGGGTGTGGGGAGAGGAAGAAGGAGAGAGAAAAAGGTGTGAGATGAGTGAAGGAGAAGGGAAAGAGAAAAGGGAAAGAGGGGTGAGGCAGGAGAGAGAGGGAATAAGATGAGGGAGGTTTGGATGGAGAGGGGAATATGAGGGAAGGGTAAGGATGAGAGGGTGGTTGGGGAAGGAAAGAGAGGGGAACGGGAGGGAAAGAGGGGGAGGAGGGAAGAAGGAGAGAGGGAGCAACGGGATGGGGGAAAGGGGGAAGAGGGAGGTGGGATCTGATGATAGTAGGGAAAAGGAGGAATCTGGTGAAGGGAAAGAGGGAAAAAGAGGGGAGAAGAAGAGAGGGGAAAGGAAGAAGAGAGGGGAGAGGAAGGATGGGGAGTTGGGAGGTAGGAGACGGGAGTGGGGAGAAGGCGATGTGAGGAATGGAGGATTATTATTAAGAGAGCAGCTGAAAGGGAGAAATATTTAGATGGAAAAGAAATGCTACATCGGAAGAAACGAGGAGGTGGGGAGAAGAGAAGAGTAGGAGGAAGAGGAGGAGGAAGAAAAGGACGACGAAGAGGGACTGGGAAGAGGAGGAAGGAATTAAAAGAAGGAGGAGGAGGAGGAGGAAGAGGAGAGAGGTGAGGAAGGGGCATTGTGAAGGGAAGGGGAGGAGGGGTGAAATATGGAAAAAGGAGAAAGGGGGGGAAGTAAGGCAGAGGATAAGAAGGGGAATGTTAGTAGGGAAGAGGGGAGAGTTTAAGATGATAGAGGGGAGGGATGGGGGGAGAAGGGGAGAGGGAGGAGGAAGGGGAGAGGGAGGGAGAAGAGGGATGGAAGTGAAGGAAGGAAGGATGAGAAGAAAGGGGGGAGATTTTGCGATGACAAACACACTATGATGTACTACTTCTTAATATATTCTCATTATCTCAAGACGATTTTATTCAGCTTGGGAAAGAGAGAGAGAGAGAGAGAGAGAGAGAGAGAAAGAGAGAGAGAACAAAAGGAGAAGCAAATAGAGGAGAGGGTTCGTCTTTAAAGGAAAAGACACATCACACGTGACTCTCTCCCAAGGCGCTCTCTCTCTCTCTCTCTCTCTCTCTCTCTCTCTCTCTCATCAAACATTTTAACTCCCCTCCCTCTTTCTCTCTCCTGCTGCTTCAACATCATCATCTTTCCAGTTTTTACCAGCACACACACACACACACACACACACACACACACACACACACACACACACACACACACACACACACACACACAAAAGCAAGAGAATCATCCAGACTCCGGAAGAAATGATTTAATAGAGTATGACCCAAACAAACCATTCAATATTTATTTTGAAGAAGTAGGAATGAATAGAAGCGATGGGTAGTAGGAAAACATAGAGAAAGAGGGGATGGGGAGGGGTAGGGAAGGAATGGGGAGGTGTTGGGTGGGGGGGATGGGGTGAGGAAGGGGCAGGATGGGGGTAAGGATCGGTGGTTTGGATGGGGAGGGGTATGGGATGGGTAGAATTGCGTTAAGTGGGACGGAATGGGATAAAGATTGAATAAGGTGGGGTAAGAAAGGGATGGGATGGGATGGGAGAGATGAAGAGGGATAGGGAAAGGAGTGGAAACGGTAGAGGAGGAATGGGGAGGAGTGGGGAAGATCCAGGAAGGGATGGGAAGAATACAGAAGGGGCTGGAATGGGTGAGGAACTGAAGGAAAGGGATGGGGAAGGGATAGGAGAGAAGTGGGGAAAGTTAGAGAAGACATACAAAAAGCCAGACAAGATGGAGATGAGTGGGGAGGGTAGGGGAGGCGGTGGAATGAGTGGGGAAGAGTAGGGGAGGGGGTGGAATGAGTGAGGAAGGGTAGGGAAGGGGTGGGAGGGAGAAGGAAAGTGTAGGGTGGGATGGGATAGGCTGGGACTTGGGTGGTGAGGTGAGGGTGGGGTGGGGGAGGGGTAAGGAGGGGTGGGGGAGATGTAGGGAAGGGAGGGGAAAGGTGGAGAAGGGGTGGGGAAGGGGTACGGGAGGGGGATGCACAAGGTTCATTTAGGGTACATACCTGGGTAGGGTGAAAACAGGTGATACAGGTGAGATGATGGGTGATGGGGTGAGGAAGAGGTGACAAAATGCTGAGGTGGGTGAGGCGGAGGTGAGATGAGATGAATGAAGTGGAGATGAGTATGGGGAGAGAGGAAGGACAGGGATGAGGGAAGTGAAAATAGATAGATGATAGATAAACAGATGATAGATAGGTAGAAAATGCCAATGTGGAAAAAAAATGGCCCTGGAGAAAGCTTGATGAATATGAGGTACGATGTATCAGGGAAGTATAAGGAAATGTGACGTGAGGTAAGGGACGGGAGAAGAGACGAATAAGACGAAAGCCAGAGTATGAGGTGAATAGGATGAGCATCAGATGTGTATTAGGTGAGCCAAATATGCGTATCAGGTGAGTATAAGGCCAGTATAAGGTGGGTATAAGGAGAGTATAAGGTGGGTATAAGGCGGGTATAAGGAGAGTAGAAGGCGGGAATAAGGACAATATAAGGTGGGTATAAGGAGAGTATAAGGCGGGTATAAGGAGAGTATAAGGTGGGTATAAGAAGAGTATAGGGCGGGTATAAGGAGAGTATAAGGTGGGTATAAGGAGAGTATAAGGCGAGTGAGGGGTGAGGTAAGGGGAGCCAAGCCGCCCTACACCGTATTGGACAATCAATGAACATTAAATATTTACTAGATGTTTGGGTTGCCACACAGCCTCTCTCTCTCTCTCGCTCACTTTCTCACTTTCTCTCTCTCTCTCTCTCTCTCTCTCTCTTTTGCACTGTTTCTTGTTCTCTCTCTCTTTTTCTCTCCCTCTACTTTCCCTTTTCTTTTCTCTATCAAACTATCTTCCTCTTCCTCCTCCTCCTCTTCTCTCTCTCTCTCTCTCTCTCTCTCTCTCATCCACTGCATATACAAACATCCAAATTTCCTTTTCATATATAATAATAAAAGATAATGATGATGATGATGATGATGATGATGATGATGATGATGATGGTGAAAGAAATTGATGTTGATCGCTCTGATACTGATGACGGTGACCAATATTGCACACACACACACACACACACACACACACACACACACACACACATGCATTACGCGTCATTATACAGCACAATAAGACAAGCAGTAATGATGATGATGATGGTGATGATGATGACGCCCAACAAGCTAAATATATCCCTGAGTATACTGTTCCCGATATAACTTTTGCCATTCCTGTATCTAATTACATACAGCCAGCCACAAAAATTATACTATTCTACTGCCTCTACTGTACCTCACACTCACTGATAAAAGCTTACCTATTATTCCACTGCGTCTTCTTCAAACTTTTGGCATGTCCGTCACTTTCCTCCCTGACGCATCATATCAGAGAGAATCACCTGTGGCCAGAGAAACATACCAAGCCTCTCTCAGCTTAGAAATATTAGCCAGCAGAGGAAAGTGATAAGAAGAAGAGATGAAATATTAGGTAAACTTCTGTATCTATGCGCTGAGAAATATACGAAGCCTCTCTCAGCTTCGAAATATTAAGTCAGCAGTGGAAAGTGAGAAGAAGAGGAGGTGGAATATTAGGCGAAGTTTTGTATCTGTGGACGGAGAAACACATCAAGCCTCTCTCAGCTTAGGGATATTAGTCAGATGAGGGAGAAGTGAGACGGAGAAGTGAAACATGTGGTGAACATTTGCCTCTTCTGCTGATCGAACGCATCCATGTTAATTTTATGACGTCTGAGCCGATGTTAATAAAGCGATGATTGATCCATAAATGACCTGGGGAACATTATTATTATTATTATTATTATTATTATCATCATTATTATTAAAGATCCTTTAGTACGGGGATGCCTTTTTCGTTTTCTTTTCTGTTTCTTTTTTCTTTTTTTTTTTTTAAGTGTCCGACTCTGGGCAAAGGCTTCAAGGCCTATATCTCGGGGGCAGTAGCCTATCCCAAGGCCCAGTAGTCCTCCTACACCTCCACATGTCACCACTTCGGCACTAACACCCACCGTCCATATTGAATACATGCTAGGGCTGTCTCATACAGGACTGATCCCACATGATTTTGTAGATTACTCCTTTGTCTGTCTGTCTGTCTGTCTCTCCGTCTGTCTATCACATGATTTAATAATTATTCCTTTGTCTGTCTGTCTGTCTCTCTCTCTGTCTCCGTCTCTCTCTCTTTAACTCTCACTCTTTATATATATTTTGTGCCCAATGTATGTAAAGTCTCTGAGCTTTTAACTGCCAGCAGAGAATAATTCCGCAATGCCCTTTTTGTAGATTAAATCATCCCGGGAATGATTAGTGGACCAGTCTTAACAAATGACGCTTCAAATTTGTGTCCTGATGTTGCCCTGGGAACGCACTCAATTATTACAAAGTCCAATGAATATTTCATAACGCTGGCGACAAGGGAACTACACTCCAATCACTCGGAAGCTGCCACGGAGGGGGCTTACTACCCTGCGTGTCACTCTTGTCCCGTGTCCACCCGATCATGAAGTTCCCGTCGACACCTGGCCAGCTAATCATTACTCCCAGGTAGAATGAATGTTTTAAAGCGATATCTGAACCCCAATCACTCTCAGGCTGCGATGGAGGGGGCATTACTCCTCCGCGTGTCACCCTGGCCCCATTCCCAGCCAATCATGTCGCTCATGTCGACATCGGACCACCTAATCCTACCAATCACTATTACCGGGTCCAGTGACTATTTTAAAACAGTAACTCATCTCCAATCACTCTAAAGCAACGACCTAGGAGCCTTTTTCCACCCGGCGCGTCACCCTTGTTCCATTTCCATCAATCCATAAGGTCAAGTCAACACCTGGCCAACCAATCACACCAATCGTTAACACCAAGTCCAATGCATATTTAAAAACACCACGTGAACTCGAATCACTGTGAAGCCGTGACGGAGAGGATGGGGGGGGGGGCCTTACTCCTCCGCGCGTCACCCTTGTCCCACTTCCAGCCAATCATATCACCCGTGTCGGCACCGGGCTAACCAATCAGGACATTTGTTTACGTCAGTGTCCGCCAGTTAACGTGCAGTGTCCCCGTCACTCTGGGTTGATCCTCCTCTTGTTTCCGTCCGTCTCCCCAGCCCAAGTCAGCACGGAGTTACACCGGCCCCTCATACAAGCCCCTCACACCAGGCAGCGATACACCAGCTCCTCTCACACCAGGCAGAGATACACCAGCTCCTCTCACACCAGGCAGAGATACACCAGGTCCTCTCACACCAGACATCTATACCATCAAGTGCTGCACAATTATTCCCCTGTCCTTTTCCTGATACTGCTGATGGAATATGCGGAGAAATTAGGAGTCGAAGCTCCGAAGTGGTGTTTCTTATTTTAGCTTGTTTCTGTCTCTATCCAGCCCAAATTACTTCAAAGTTACGCCAGTCTCTCACACCAGCCAGAGATACACCAGGTTCTCTCACACCAGACCGTTATACATCCCAGTAATAGAAAACATAGTCCTGTTTTTCTTTGGGATTAAAGACGGAAAATATGGAAAGGAAATCAGATGCGTCAAAACTCCGAAGCAGTAGTTTGAAATTTGTCCTATAGATTATTCTCCCACCAGGTGTTATGCAAAATTCTCATGCACTGTACAGACATCATTCACAGATTACACGATGCATATAAAATGGAGCCTGGATATGGAGTCAAAACCCACGTGAGTCGATGCAGCAAAACAGTCTCGAAATTTACTCTTGTTCCTGTCTGTCTCTCCAGGCCAAACCAAGCCAGAATTACACAAAGCTTTTCTTACCCCAGACACCTACATCACCCAGTGCTACACAAGACATGCACTGCCTTTCTGTGACATCGTTGACAGAAAACACTGAGTAGAAATCAAGATGAGTCAAGGCTCAAAAGTCGGGTTTCAAAATCAAGAGTGTGCTGCAATTTTTCTCGTATCAATTACAACAAGACATCCCTGTTCTCTGGTAACACTAAAGACTAAGCAAGGGAGGAAGAGAAATATAGTGTGATAGTCTGGTAACACTAAAGGCAGATGACAGGGAGGAGTCAAAATATGGGTTGATAATATGATGCAAGAAATCTCAGTGGTACGCCTTCTGTCCACCTCTCCATCAAACCCAAACCGAAGTGAAACCAAGCTTTCACACGCCACCCAACCATACCATCAAACACTAGAAACAGTTACATTGGTCTTTGGTTTCACTGCTGACAGGAGAAATAGAAGGAACTGAAAATTTAAAGAGTTTACTCTCCAGAGTGATGTTCTGAAATCTGAAACAGCACTTTGAAATCTGTTTGTTCTGCCTTTTCTTTTCTGCATTATCTAGTTATATCAACCTGTCCTGTACAATACCCTCAAACTCTGGTCAAATCACTGACAGAAAATACGAAAGGACTCGAAATCTGGACAAATGAAGCTTCGAACTAACATTTTGAACTCTGCTCTTATTCTGCAAAACTTCCTCACACAGTCCAGTTATACCACTCCATGATACCTCTACGATGCACAAGACTACTGAAATCTTTGATGACACTAAAAAAAAAAAAAAAAAAAAAAAAAAGTTGAATCCAGAAGGTCGAAGCTCCGAAGCAACTCAAATTTTCACCCGTTCTGCAAAATTCTCCCACACAAATCCTGAAAAATTCCCTCACTAGCCAGTTTATACCATCCTGTCATACACAAGACTGCTCTCTGCTGACATCGACGAGAGAAAATATGGAGTCGAAATCCGCGTGGGGGTCGGAGCTTCGAAGCGGGGTCGGGAAATCTGTGTGTTTTGTAAAGGAGGCGGCGTGAATAAATGAAATCCATGTTCCCTCTCACCCCAGCTTGTCTGCAGTACCCGGTGAATATGTTTTCTCTCCCTCTCACCCTTCACTCTCTTTCTTTTGCTACGATCTCTTTCTCCCTTCCTTCTTTTTCGCCCTTTCTCTCCCTCCTTCTCTCTTTGTCTTTTCACCTCTCTCTCTCTCTCTCTCTCTCTCTCTCTCTCTCTCTCTCTCTCTGCATCTCCAATCCCCTCTCCAGACCCTCTCACTTTTTCTTTTTTTCTTCTTATTAATTTCATTCTCTCCCCTCTAACTTGCTTTTCCTTACCAATCCGATTTCCCATTCTTTCCCCTTCTCTCTCCCCCTGCGTGTTGAGAGAGAGAGAGAGAGAGAGAGAGAGAGAGAGAGAGAGTATACTGACATACGAACAAACAGATACAGAGAACGATACACACACACACACACACACACACACACACACACACACACACACACACACACACACACACACACACAAACGGACATATAGACAGTTTCAGACAGTAAGACAGACAGATATATCGATAAAGAAAATAACTGTGGCCATAATACTGAATACATCATGTGTCCAGGTGGCTTAGGACCTCTCTCTCTCTCTCTCTCTCTCTCTGCGTGCTTTTTTTTCTTTTTGTATTGTCATTAAAGCCCACCTATCTATCTCTTTCCATTTATCTACCTATCTATCTATCCCTATCCATCTATCTACCTATCTATCTACCTATCTGTCTATCTGTCTATCTGCAGCCAGAATGAAATACAAAGTAGTGTACGTTCTCGGGCTGAAAGGGTTGAATTATCTGGACTAAAGAGAATCTGGTTTAAGATTGACAGGGGTAAAAGATTCTGTGTTCTCGTCTGTTCTCGTAAGTTTTCGTGTGTTCTCGCGTGTGTTCTCGTGTCTGTGCCGGTGTTCTTTCTTCCCACAGTCTGTCTTTTTTGTTCCCTCTTCCCCCCTCCCCCCTCGGAGAACTTTATCAATCGGTCTCAGCTGACGGCATTGATTTGGCTCCTCTTCTCTCAGGGATCTCGTGCACCCTCTTCTGCTTCTTCATCTTCGTCTTTTTCTTTGCATCATCCATGGAGGGGGTGAAATCTATCTGTTTATCCATCTATCTGTGTCTATCTACCTATCTATCTATCTGTCTAGCCATCCATCCATCAATAAATCTATCTATCTACTTAACATTACTTAAAAAATAAAAAAAGGTATTTCCCCCTAATCATTCATGCACAAGTACTCAATGGCCAGTGTCTAACCAATCCTACCCCCTCATTACATCACACCTCGACGTACACCTGTGGGATTGGTATTGATTGGTGTGCCCCCTTCTCTCTCTCTCTCCCTCAATTATCTTTTCACACACTCATGCAAACGGGTGCTAATCCCCACCTCAATTGACGGGGAGGTGAGTGGGGTGGGAATTGTAGGGGGCTGCTGTGACACCTGGGAGAATAGGTGGGTGCTAATTATCTCACCTGAGCCCTCTATCTTACCTGGTCATTGCTTACCGGGCGATTTGTCTCTCTTTCTACTTGTATTCCTGTCTGTCTGATTGTCTACCTGTCCTGTCTGTCTCCTCGTCTCTCTATCCACCTGTCTGTCTGTCTGTCTACCTATCTGTTTACCTGTCTTTCTGTCTATCTATCTGTCCCCAACCTTATCGCTCTCTGTGTCACCCTTCAAATTCCTCACTACTCGTTTCATACACCTTCACTCACTCCCCCATCCCACATTTATTCATCTCTCCACTCACCCTAGCCACCTCCTATTCACCCCATTCATTCATCACTCCTCACCTCTCACCCTACGTTCCTCACCCTCCACATACTACCTCTTTCTCACTCGTCACCCTCCCCACCTTTCACCTCTCACACTTCATACTTCTCACTCCACATCTGTCGCCCTTCACCTCACCCCTTCTCACCCCTCGACCCCCAGACTCTCACCCCTCACCCCTAATTCGTCACCCTTTGTTCCCCACACCCCCTCGTCTCTCTCCCTCACCCTCTTTGTCTCTCAGCATCATCATCATCATCATCATCATCATCATCAGTCTATAAAAACAGATACATTACCACCATCACCACCACCACCACCACCATCATCCTCACTACCACAACCATCATCATAATCACCAATAAAACGACCACCACCATCATCACCACCACCACCATCGTCATCAATATCACGACCATCACCACCATCATCATCAATAAAACGACCACCACCACCACCACCACAACCACCATCATCATCCTACCTCCAGCCATCAAAAAAAGGAGAGACATGACCCACGAAGAGTAAAAAGCAAAAAATACGAAAAACCATCGAAATAACAGCATAAAAAATAAACCACACGTCCATTCACTCTCCCAAGCATTCAGAATTCATCAGTTCCCCATCCACGCCACCCCGTAATGAACATGGAACAAAAAGGAAGCACAGAATATAACAAAAACAGCCATCATCATCGCTTCATTCTCTCTCCCTGACACCCCGTAATAAAGTTCTCTCCCTACACTACCCCCTCCTCCTCCTCTCCTAGTTAGTTTCCCCCTCCCCCTCCACTTCACCCCCTACCTACCCCACCCTTGTCACCTACTCATTATTTCTCTATCTTTCTCCGTCTGTCTGTTTGTCACCAAGTCCTTCAATATCTTTATCTACCTAACTATATATTTACCTCCATTCACCCATTCTCTCTCTCTCTCTCTCTCTCTCTCTCTCTCAGCATTCCAGTCACGTCCTCCCCCACGTTCACCTTCGCCGCGTCGCCAAAAACATGAACTCCTCTCTGCATTTTTAGAGCCTGCGCCAGCCCATATTTAAAACACACACACACACACACACACACACACACACACACACACACACACACACACACACACACACACACACACACACACACACACACACACACACACACACACACACACACACATTTCATATACTTCATCTTCTCCCCGGCGCTAGTGGGAGAGTTAGTTTTCGTGCGTGTGGAATCATCGTGAAAATAATTAGTTTCTATAATAATAATAATAATAAAGACTGGTTATAGGAACGTCCCTCAACTCCCTCCCTATTCCCCGAAATGAGGAGGGTAGAAAAGGCAGGAGGGGGACAATTTCAGCCTGCAGTTCACTGGGTACAATTTCAGATGAACCTAGGGCTACAAGAGCAACAACAACAACTGCTACTACTACTACTACTACTACTGCTACTACTACCACTCCATAAAAAAGAAGAAAAAAGTCGACTCAATTTTTCATCCTTCCACACTTCCCTTCCGTCTTCCTCCGCCTTATAGCCAGCATCATCATAAGTCTGCGTCCGCTTGCGTCCGTATTAAGAGCGCCCATCGTAACTCTCCGTCCGTGTCCGTGCAAGTACCCAGCTCCCCCCCCCCCTTGCACACAGCGGCTGGAATTGCATGACCGGGGCGTGGGGTGTGACGGCGGGGCCAGGTCATGCATTATTCAGGCAGGCGGTGTGGTGATGCAGGGTATGTTGCAGCGATCATGGATAACGGCGAGGAGGTTCTGCTGCCTCTCACGTGATGCGGCGTTAGTGCTGAGTGAGGGAGATGGTGGAGGGAGGCTGGGGATGCGGGGAAGTTGGTTGGGAAGGACGGTGGTGGTGGTGGTAGGATGGAGTATGTATCTCACGAAAAATGGTGGTGTGGGGGAGCTAAGGTAGACCGATGGAGATAATGAGGGAGATGAGGTGGGATTAACTGATGGAGATACTGTGAGAAATGGTGGGGACTGTGGGTGGGGATGTGGGGAACTGGCTGAGGAAGACAGGTGGGGGTGAAGTAAATATGTTTTGAAAATTGGTAGGGTCGAGGTATAGAAATGAAGATGATGATGATGATGATGATGATGACAAATAATAAGTGTGGTGTGAGAGTTGGTGTAGTGATGAAGGAAGCGTGGGAGATGGTGGGGATTAATGGTGGGGATGTGGGAAACTGGGTGGGGAAGGAGGGTGCTGGTGGTGGTGGTGGTGGGGGGTTATAATACCTTGAAAAATGGTGGATGTGGTGAAGGTTGGTGTGGGGGTTGGGGAGAGAGTCTGGGAGATAACCAGGGTGGGGAGCTGAGGGTGGGGGGAGTGGGTGGGGGTGGATATTGGTAGTAGGGTGCTGGTGGTTGGGGAGTAAATATCTGTGTGGTGGGGGAGTTAGTGTGGAGTGATGGAGATGGTGGGGACTAAGAAAATTGGAATGGGGGAGAGTGGGGGAGGGGAGAAACCAGCCGGGGAGACTGGGGAGTAAAAACTGTGTTGGAAAATGATGAGTATAAGGAAAACATGGACTGGAAATGACTATGTGTGGTTCAGTATTAGTGTGGGTATTAGGATAAGGGGACAGGATAAGGTGTGCCAAGTGAAAGGAATTTAATGTGAATATTAGGATAGGTAAATCCGAGTATGAGGAGGGTAATATCAGTGTGCCCTTATACTTATGTGATAAAGAATTAGGTTTTGCTGTTCAGGGGTAGTAACAATATGTCTGTCTGTCTGTCTGTCTGTCTGTCTGTCTCTCTCTCTCTCTCTCTCTCTCTCTCTCTCCAAGTATCACTACATACATTTTTCTCAAGGCCTTCTTAAGCTCTGTTCCCTTTGACAGCCCTCCCTTCCTCCTCCCTCCTCTCCCTTACTCATTCTCTCCCTGAACTCTCTCTCCCTTAACCCTCTTTCTCCCTCCCTCGACTCTCTCTCTCTTTACTCTCAGTTAACTCTCTCCCTTAAGTCTTACTCCCTTAACTTTCTTTCTCTTTCTCGACTCTCTCCCTGAACTCTCCCTCAAGTCTTCCTCTCTCCCTTAAATCTCTCCCTTTACTCTCTCTGTCTTTCTCTCTTATAACTCTCTCTCTCTCTCTCTCAACTTTTTCTCCGTTAACTCTCTCTTCCTTTATTCACTCTCTCTCCCTTAACTCCCTTAAAACTTCCCCTTAACTCTCCTCTCTCTCTCTCTCTCTCTCTCACCTCAGCCTCTCACTCGCTGTCTGACGTCCCCTGACCACCTTAAAACCGAACACTTCCGCCACACACACACACACACACACACACACACACACACACACACACACATCTGCAACACATAGACTTCAACGTACACACATAAACCAAGAACTGCAGTGGGCGCACACACACACACACACACACACACACACACACACACACACACAAACACACACACACACACACATACACACTGGGAGTAGAGTTACATCTCTTGGATGGCTTGGCTAGGTTGGGTTGGGTTGGGTTGGGTTGGGTCGGGTCTGGTTGGGTTGGGTTGTGGGTGAATCAGGGCTAAACTGTGGTAGGCTTAATGATGGACTATTGAAGGAAGTGGTGGTGGTGGTAGTGGTGTGGTGTGGTGTGGTGTGGTGTGGTGTGGTGGTACGGAGATGGCAGTGTGGCATAGTGTCAGGGTGCAAGTGTGGTTGTTCTTGTGGTGTGGTAGTGGCAGCGGTGTGGGGTAGGGGTGTGGTGTGTTGAGAGGGGACATCAGCGGTAGTGGTAGAGGTGTGGTGTGGTGTGTGGAGATGGGGTAGCAGTGGCGTTGTGGCAGTAGTGGTGGTGTGGGAGTATGATGTGGCGAAGTGTGGTAGAGTAGTGGTGTGGCAGAGATGGTAGTGTGGTGTGGTGGTGTAAGGAGGCAGCAGTGACCTAGCCGACTCTTCCTCTTCCTCCCCAAGTGTGTGGCTAGAATTTCAGATTGATAGTCTCTGCGGAATGGGAAGCACAGAGCCGTCCGTCACCATAGTATAGTGCCTCTCCCTCTCTCTCTCTCTCTCTTTCTGTCCGTGTGTCTCTCTGTCTGTCTCTGTCTCCTTCTGTCTGTCTGTCTCTGTCTCCTTCTGTCTGCCTTTGTCTCTGTCTCTTGTCTATTTCAAGCTTCTAAGTGTCTCCTATTTTGTGAGTGTGTGTGTGTGTGTGTCCCTTTTTCCCTGAGAGAGAGAGAGAGAGAGAGCAAAGTGCAGATTAGCCCCAGCATCTAACAAGCGCATCAACACACCAATCAAACACTCTGCCGGAAGAAACGCACAAATCATAATTCCATTTTTTCAGAGGGGAGGGGAGTTGGGGGAGGAGGAGGGGGAAGGGGATGAAAGGTCTGGGTTGGGAGTGGGGAGGGGATGAGGGGTCTGGAGAGGAAGGGAGTGTGGAGGGTGGCTGGGAGTAGGTTGGGGGTGTGGCGGAGGGGAGAGGGGAGAGGGGGAGAGGGGAGAGGGGAGGGGGATCTCTCTGAAATGCGTCCCAATCACCTCCTACTTATGCTAAAGGGGAGGGAAGGGGGAGAGAGGGAGGGGAGGGACAGAAGAAGGGCGGGGGAGAGAGAGAGAGAGAAGGAAGGAAGGGGAATGGGGGATGAAAAAGAAGAGGAAGGATGAGAGAAAGGGAGAGGAGAGGAAGGGGAAAGGTGGAAGAAGGGGAGAGGAAAGAGGGGAAAGAGAAGGAAGGAAGGAGGGAAGGGAAGTGTGGAGATGGAAAAGCGGGGGAAAGTAGTAGGAGGGGAGATAGAAGAGACAGAGAGAGAAGAGGCAGGGACGTGGAGGAGTAGGCGGAAGAGACGAGGTGGGGAGGAGGCGGAGGCGGGGTACAGAGAGCGAGAGAGAGAGGAGGGGGGGGTAAGGGAGGGGAGACTCAAAAAAAAAGAAAAAGAAAAAAAAAGGGTGACCAAGGAGGGATTTAGCGAAGCATTCCACCTACTGACGCGCGGATTAACAGTGAGGATGAAAGTGCACGCTGGCAAAACCCCCGAGTTAAATCGACGAATATTGATGCAGATGGGATTAGGGAGGGAGTGGCCTAATGAGGTCTTGTGCAGTGAAAATGTTTTTATTTAGTCGAGAGAGAGAGAGAGAGAGAGAGAGAGGGAGAGAGAGAGAGGGGGGGGAAGAGACAGGGACAGACAGAGAGCGAGCATGGCCGTGTGGAATTGTGCGCGTTGATCAGAGCGGCGGCACAGGTGAGAGAGCTGAAAGGTAAATGTGATTAGCGCTAATGTGTCGGCGTTATTGGAAAGAGATTCTGGTCACCGCCGTCATCCACACTTTCCATTAATGCCCGCCGATTGTCGATTTAGTTTTTTTAGTCTTATTTAGCGTTGTTTGTGGGACGATGGGGTGTTGTAATTCTTCCCTAGTTGCTCTACAGGGACGCCTTCACGTGATGGTACTGATATGACTGGACGGAGGATCTGCCAGGTTATACTAACGTCCCTCTACTTCCCTATTATCCCTCCAAAGAATGGTAGACTCAGTAAGATGGTAACCTCAGCCTGTAGTCCACTGAGTTTACACGTCTGATGAAGCTAGGATTACAACAACTACTACTTCAACTACTACTACCACAACACTGTTACTTACTATTGTTATTACTATTCTCTTTTCATTATTTCTTGGAGGGAACATTATATGCGGGATTTTAACCTTTCATTCCTTCTTCCTTGCATAAAAAAAAATGTGCAGGACCATAGCGTCTTTTTATTTTTGCCTTCCCCAGACGATTTTATTCAGCTCAAGGAGACGATTTCTTCTTGAGGCACCAGAGGGTTAACTAGTGGTACATTTGGGGACCTGGGTGGAACGTGACGGCTGTGGGGCGTGTTCTAGGAGACGATTGGGGCTTAGAAAAATTGCATGTCCATCTTTCTAACCGATATTCAACGATCTAACTAACCTAACCCTTCCTCTTCATCACACCCTTCCTCTTCATCACACCCTTCCTCTTCATCACACCCTTCCCCTTCATCACACCCTTCTTCTTCATCACACCCTTCCTCTTCATCACACCCTTCCTCTTCATCACACCCTTCCTCTTCCAACTCCTCCTCTTCATCACACCCTCCTTCCTCTTCTACCCCTTCCTCTCCATCACACCCTTCCTCTTCTCCCTCTTCCTCTCCATCACACCCTTCCTCTTCTACCCCTTCCTCTCCATCACACCCTTCCTCTTCTCCCTCTTCCTCTCCATCACACCCTTCCTCTTCTACCCCTTCCTCTTCATCACACCCTTCCTCTTCTCCCTCTTCCTCTCCATCACACCCTTCCTCTTCCACCTCTTCCTCTTCATCACACCCTTCCTCTTCTCCCTCTTCCTCTCCATCACACCCTTCCTCTTCTACCCCTTCCTCTTCATCACACCCTTCCTCTTCTTCTTCCCACAGGAATGCTACAAATACAAGCCTGATATCTAACTAATATAACGCTTCCTCTTCCTCACACCCTTCCTCTTCCTCACACCCTTCCTCTTCCTCACACCCTTCCTCTTCTCCCTCTTCCTCTTCATCACACTCCTCTTCTTCTTCCCACAGGAGGACTACAAGCCACTGCCCCTGGCCCCACAAACTCAGCTCTTCGGCGCGGGTCTGGACGATGGCTTGCTGACTCGTGCTGAAGCCTTGGCCGCTGTGGACATCTCGAAGCACAGCCATGGCCAGCCCCCCGGGGCCATACCACAGCTGAAGCACGACATGATGTACCACCCCGGCATGGCCACCACCCCACACACCCCGCCCATCTCCAGGACCAACCAGGTGGGGTCTGGCGAGGAGGCGGGAGGGGGCGGAGGAGGGGGCGGGTGGACGCACAAGACGGGGCTATGGAAGGTGGGTGACGCCTGTTTTATTGAGGGATTTATGGGATTTATTTATTATGGAAGGTGGGTGACGCCTGTTTTATTAGGGGATTTATGGGATTTATTTATTATGGAAGGTGGGTGACGCCTGTTTTATTAGGGGATTTATGGGATTTATTTATTATGGAAGGTGGGTGACGCCTGTTTTATTAGGGGATT
The DNA here is from genome assembly GCF_032717465.1 of Coenobita brevimanus. Taxonomy (NCBI): domain Eukaryota; kingdom Metazoa; phylum Arthropoda; class Malacostraca; order Decapoda; family Coenobitidae; genus Coenobita; species Coenobita brevimanus. The sequence goes on along the minus strand of NC_136999.1, from coordinate 1,734,595 downwards.
TATGGGATTTATTTATTATGGAAGGTGGGTGACGCCTGTTTTATTAGGGGATTTATGGGATTTGTTTATTATGGAAGGTGGGTGACGCCTGTTTTATTAGGGGATTTATGGGATTTATTTATTATGGAAGGTAGGTGACGCCTGTTTTATTAAGGGATTTACGGGATTTATTTATTATGGAAGGTGGGTGACGCCTGTTTTATTAGGGGATTTATGGGATTTATTTATTATGGAAGGTGGGTGACGCCTGTTTTATTAGGGGATTTATGGGATTTGTTTATTATGGAAGGTGGGTGACGCCTGTTTTATTAGGGGATTTATGGGATTTATTTATTATGGAAGGTAGGTGACGCCTGTTTTATTAAGGGATTTACGGGATTTATTTATTTGTTATGGAAGGTGGGTGATTTTTTTTTTTTTTGGCCGGATTTATTTTACCATTTTTTTTCTGGTCATTTGAATAACAGTAGGATTTTTGGGTGGATTTAATAATAATAATAATATTATTATTATTATTATTATTATTCTGCTGGTGATCTCAGTAGCAGTAGGATTTCTTGTGTGTTGATTTCTGGCACTGTAGGATTTATTAGGCAGTCGATATGAGCTAGGGTATTGTCTCTATCTATCTATCTATCTATACCTACCTACCTATCTACCTTCCTACCCACCTACCTACCTGCCCATTTACCTACCTATCTATCTACCTTCCTACCCATCTACCTGCCTACCCACCTACCTACCTATCTATCTATCCATCTATCTATCGGTGATCTGAGCCAGGGTAGGTTATCTGAGGCGGTTTATTAAAGATACGAGAGAAACTGTAAGATGGTGTAAGGAATTTTGGCAGGACTGTGTGTGTGTGTGTGTGTGTGTGTGTGTGTGTGTGTGTGTGTGTGTGTGTGTGTGTGTATCAGTATGTGCGTCCGTATGGTTGTCTCCCCTTCTCTTACTCGGCCTCCCCCTCCTTCTCCCCAGCCTGCGCCTCTCTCTCTCTCCCTGTCTGTTTATCATAATTAATGTACTTCTGCCTATATTGGCTTCTGGGGAGAGAGAGAGAGAGAGAGAGAGAGAGAGAGAGAGAGAGAGAGAGAGAGAGAGAGAGAGAGAGAGAGAGAGAGAATACGAAAGGTCACACGTAAGTAAGTAAAGTTCATGGGAAGGGTGTGGCGTGGTAGTGGTAGTTGTGGTAGTAGTGGTTGTTGTGGTTATGGCAGTGGTACTGGTGGTAGTAGTGGCAGTAGCAGGGTATGGTAGGAATGGTAGGGCATGGTAGGAATGGTAGGGTATGGTAGGCATGATGGTAATGGTGGAGGCACTTACAATTATGGTCGGTACATGGTAGGGGTAGCGATGGCTCCAAGACTATAATTACTACTAACCGTAACGACCACTATGGGGGTAGGGGGGAGAGAGAGAGAGAGAGAGAGAGAGAGAGAGAGAGAGAGAGAGGTGGAAACAGACACACAGGCAGACAGCAAAAGTGAAATAAAGAGAAAGAAACAGACGCTGACAGACAGACAGGGACATGAAGAGAAAATCCAGAAGAACAGACAGGCAGACAGACAGACACAGACAGACAGGCAGACACACAGATTACACAGACAAAACCAGCAAACCCTCACCTCACCACAATCGATAAAAGAACAATCAGTGAGAGAGAGAGAGAGAGAGAGAGAGAGAGAGAGACGGAGAAAGCCACACAAACACCCAAAACCACTTACCCCTCACACACACACACACACACACACACACACACACACACACACACACACACACACACACACACACACACACACACACACACGAACCAAACCAGAGGCAGAGCGAAGCCACACAGCCCCAGAGAACCACCAACCCCCTAACCCCACCTCAAACCAAATCCACAAATCACCCACCAAACCCAACCCAACCCAACCCACTCAGCCCGCCCTAGACACCCGAATCCGGACGAAAACCCACGAAAAAACTGCCTGTGACCTTTTAGTTGTATACGCCGGTGGCCATTTTTAAAAGGTATTGTTCAGGAGCGGAGTCTGTTTTTGTGAACCTGGGCTGAGTGCATGGTTCTTTGTCAGGCTTCCGTGGGGATGCAGAGTGCTTTTTTTTTCTTTTTTTGCCTGTCCCTTCCTATTTCGTTGCGGATGTCGACTCTCTCTCTCTCTCTCCCTCTCTCTCTCTCACTCTCTCTCTGTGGGTGTTCAGTTCGTTGGTTAGCCCACTGATTCACTGTTTCATTCGCTGTCGCTGCTTCGTTCATTATCTCACAGTTTACCTCATTTCCTTTTTACTTTTTACCCTTCTTTCCCCTGCTATTCGCTGCAGATGCCGACTATCTCTATGGGTGTTAAGTTAGTTGGTTAGCCCACTAAGTCACTGTTTCATTCACTGTCGCTGCTTCGTTCATTATCTCACGGTTCATCTCATACCCCTTTTACTTTTTCCCCTTATTTCCCCTTCTATTTTGTTGCCTATTGTTGTCTCTTGGGCTTCACGCTCTCACAATTAACCTCAGTCACAGCTACGTTCATTGCTTTGCTGGTCTTTTCATCTGCTTTGTTCGTTACTTCAGCTGCATCACTGGGTCACAATCTTTCCCCTGTGCTCCTTCCTAATGTAGAATCTAATAATAAATTTTTAACCACATCTGACACCTCTATCACCAAAACCAAATGAGAAGGCTTGTGACACTTTTGGACTGCATTTAAGCCATTACCAGACAACAGTATTTAGTTATGGGAAGCACTCGGGTCAACAAATGAAAAGACAAAAAAAAAAAATCGAATCAGAGAAAAGCTGAGAATATGTCTTTGTAAAAATTCCCTCTGAGACGAATCATGGCTGGAAGATGAGTTACATTTTTGCAATATAATCTCTGTATTTAATAGAATTTTACCTCTGCGTACCAAAATGTTGCTCTGGTCTTACGTACGCAAATTTACGTCACCATTATGTTCCTGGATTTCTTGTATTCCTTGTCCTTTTTATTTTATTTTATTTTTTATTATTATTTTTTTTTTTTCGGGGGGAGAATGTTTGTGACCCGCTTCATTTCCGGGAATATTAGTTCGCGGAAGTTCTCTGTTTCACGGGTTTCTTTCCTCTCTCTCTCTCTCTCTCTCTCTCTCTCTCTCTCTCTCTCCCTCTCTCAACAAAATATGCTCTTCCTTCTATCTCTCTCTCAGCCAGACATTTCCTCCTTCCCTTCCCCCCTCTCGTTCTGTTAAAATTCCCGATCCCTCTCTCTCATTTAGCCTGACATTTTACTCTCTCTCTCTCTCTCTCTCTCTCTCTCTCTCTCTCTCTCTCTCTCTCTCTCTCTCTCAGGTGAGGCTAAGGCAGGTGTGTGGGGAGCCAATTAGACACGTGTAATTATTTTCGCCCCTGCTCATTATTTGGCTGAAACGGTTTAGGCCTAGGAATGAGAGGCCTAGAGAGAGAGAGAGAGAGAGAGAGAGAGAGAGAGAGAGAGAGAGAGAGAGAGAATAGTTGTGGTAGTTATATGTGTTGCTAAATGGAGGAACAACAATTACAGTAGATTAAGAGCCCAACCCCATTTGCCTCTCTCTCTCTCTCTCTCTAATCAATTACCCCATTTGCTGTTATCAGTCACTAATCGCAAATTGCTATATAACTCCACTAATAACGTTCTTAATTATACTACTACCTAGGCCTATTGTCGTCCTCATCCGGTATAATGACACGCACATAGATAAACTTACACACATACATACATCAAACATACATTCATATATAATACTCTCGTTGATGTGTACCTTATATGAAAGTTGTGTGTGTGTGTGTGTGTGTGTGTGTGTGTGTGTGTGTGTGTGTGTGTGTGTGTGTGTGTGTGTGTGTGTGTGTGTTTTAGTCATCATTCCACCTTTTCAAGACCTTCATTTTACTCACCATTCACGTACCCATCATTTCGGCCTTGAAACCATCACAAAAAAAAAAAAAAACTAATCCCAATGACCTATAATTCTGAAAGTGAATTAAATAGGTGAATAAATGAATGAATGAATAAAAGAATGAGTAATAAAAATATCTAGTACTTCTCACATACACCCATAGGCCTAAAGACACCAATGGACATGTGACAGAGTGATAAAGTCAATTGAGATTTCTATTTACCTGTCACAAATAAATGTCCCAGGTATCAACCCCTTAATTAGCACTACCTCAATGGCCAGAAAACACAGGTAAGGGGCGAGTTATGGTGCTGGTAATGGTGGTAATGGTGCCCAGGTGGGAAGGGGTTACAGGAGAGGCCCAAGGTGAGTGTGTCTACCTGTGGGGTTGTGTGGCTGGGTTAGATTAGGTTAGGTTAGGTTGGGTTAGGTTGGGCTAGGTCAGATTTGGTTAGGTTAGGTTAGGTTAGGTTAGGTTAGGATAGGATAGGTTAGGTTAAGTTAGGTTCGGTTTGATTAGACTGGGTTAGGTTAGGCTGGGTTAGGGTAGGATACGTAAGGTTAGGTTGGGTTAGGTTAGGTTAAGTTAGGTTAGGTTAGGCATCCACTAGACTCAATGATATTCTTCCACTTTTACTCCACAAAAACCTCACACATCCACAACCCCACAATCACACCACAGTCCCACACCCGTCTCACTTAGGACACCCCACCATACAGCCACAACCACACCACACTATCACCTCACGGTCTCAACCCTGCACCCCCTCAATCACATCCACAACCCCAACCACACCCACAACCCCACACTCCCTCAACCACACCACAATCTCAATCCCACATCCCCTCAACCACATCTCTCAACCACACCTCAATCTCAACTCCACACTCCCTTAACCACACCCATAACCACACCTCCCAACCACACCAGTCTCAACCCACACCCACAACCTCTCACCACAACCCCACACTTATTTAACGAAGCCCGTACCTCAGGCAGCCCACACTGGTATAAAAATTCCTGTTACGTATTGTCCCAGTGTTTTTTTGTGTCCCCCTGTACAAACATAATTTCCTTTGTTTGCCTCGTCAAGTCAACATTGTTTTGCTTGGCAGTGGGGTAAATTTCCGGAGTGTCGTCTCGTCCCTCCTGTGGTTAGCTCCTTGGTGGATTAGTGGATTTAGACGCTTAGTAGGTCGTAAAGCAGGTGTTAAGCGGTGGATTAGTGGATTTAGACGCTTACAGTATGTCGTAAAGTAGGTGTTATCAATGGGAATTTCGAAGAGAGGGAGATTAATTTGGATCCATAACTGTGACAATTCTTACAGTACCCAAATTACTGTTTCCTACAAATCACAGTACCGTCTACAGTGAAAAAAAAAATATGTATGGTGATTTTGTGTGTGTGTGTGTGTGTATGTGTTATAACTGTGTATACATGTGTGTGTTTATTATAATGTACACATCTCACCTCCAGCCAGCTCCCTCCTCCCCCTCTCCCCATGCGTCTACCCACGAACATAAAACAAAAAGGGGACACGCGGCGAGGAGGTGGACGTCTCTCTCTCTCTCTTTCTCTCTCTCTCTCAGCTCGCGTGCCAGCTCCCCATTCCTCACCCCAACCCCACGCCTTGGCCAATTTCCACTCTTATCCCCCTATGCTCATTTCCCTTCATACAAACACAGTAAGAGCTTGGGGAGACATTTTGTGGTGTAATGTGGGGGACTCTCTCTCCCCCCTCCATCTCTCTCTCTCTCTCTCTCTCTCACTGTCCATTAACCTTTTTTTTTCGTATTTACTTCCTCCTTCTCCTTCTTTGTCCTCCTCCCTCTTCCCTTTCCTTTTCTCTCAGAGCGCATACCTCCACCGACGCCTATAAAATTTCTTCTTCATTCCTGCATTCTGGTCCGGATCCACCCTAAAATTTAATCAGCTCTTCCTTGACCCCCTGCCCACCATATCACCAAAATTCATCAAAATCCGATAATAACTTTTTGAGATATTTTATACACAGACACACAGACACGGGTGAATCCATAACAAACTGATGCAACTGTACTCACGTTTTCCTTTGGCACTTGTCCTTGGCTGTCCACTCCTTGATGATGATGATGGTGGTGGTGGTGATGATCATGATGGCACTTTCCGTCTCCCTGCGTGCTGTGGGGGTAATGAGTGTAATGAGATAACAGGCTTGGGAGTTAGGTTGATGATGATGATGATGGTGATGGGGATAATGATGGTGGTGGTGATGACGATGATGATGGTGATAATGATGATGATGGTGGTGGTGGTGGTGATGACGAAGATAATGATGGTGGTGGTGATGACGAAGATAATGATGGTGGTGGTGGTGACCAAGATAATGTCGATGATGATGATGATGGTGATGATGATGGCACTTCCCCTGTCCTCGCGTGCTGTGGAGGTAATGATGAGTGTAATGACAGCTAACCGGTTTAATAGAGAGCTCATTACACCCCTTGTGGGACCCCCTGTGGTTTCCTTTACATCGCCCCACCACTCACCTCAGGCACTGTTATTATGGCACAGGGGAGGGGAGGAGGGGGAAATGAGGGGAGGGAAGAGGGAGAGGGGAGGGGAAATGAGAGAGGGGAGGAGGGAAGAACAGGCGGAAGGGGATGGGAGGAGAGGGAAGGGAAGTGTGATTGCCAGGAGAAAGAAATTTAAGGAAGGGAAGGGAAGGAAGGGGAGACTATAAATGCTGGAAAAGGAAAGAAGGGGAGAGAAGGGACCTGTTCTGATGAGAGAGAGAGAGAGAGAGAGAGAGAGAGAGAGAGAGACAAAAATATAACCACAACAACACCGTATAACCCAGCCCCTGTAAATTATAAGCCTCTGATGATAGCTATTTGCCTCGTACGGGGAAGTGGATTCGCGCAGTTAGGGATTTTTGATGAAGTCCCCCCTGAACCTCCTTCTCTATATGACCCCGTTTTCTATTTTAGCTATGGCTCCCTCCAGACGATTTTAACCAACTGTATATTTATTCTCTGCCGATAGACGATTTTTTCAACTTAATTTTGATTTGGGGGGGACTGGAGGGGTTGGATACGGCCCTCATTAACCCGCCCCCCGTCAGCGCTAGGGGGGTTTGTCCTCAGCTGGATAAAATCGTCTGTTGGTAGGACTGAAATGCAGAAATGACGTCCCCAGGGTGAAGGGGTTGAGAAATCTGAGGCTTCTATGACTCACTCTCCCAACTGAATAAAATCGTCAGAATGAAACCGTCTGAATGGAAGTCTAAATAAAATAGGCTCAATAAAAGTCTGAATAAACCATCTGAGCAAAACCGTCTGAATAAAATAGTCTCAATAAAACCATCTGAATAAAAGTATGAAAATATGAGTAAAATCGTCTGAATAAATCTGCATAAAACCGTCTGAAAAATCGTCTGGGGGTCTATTAAAGCACTAGGGTTTTCCCGAGCATCAGGGGGTTAATAGTTCACTTAATAGCCGTCAATTAGGGCCAAGATGCTATTAATGCAGTTGGTGGGCTAGTATTATTATGGATGAGATTATGGATAGGACGGTTTATTTTTATTAGTTGTTATTATTATCATTATTATTATTATTATTATAATTATTATTATTATTTATTTATTTCTGGTATGAATTGTTGATGGGATGTATTTAACAGAGTTGGGCAGGGAATGGGGTGTGAAAATGTTGTTATTATTATTATTATTATTATTATTATTATTTTTTTTTTTACCACTACTACTACTATCATTGTTATTAATATTATCATTATCATCATCATCATTACCTATTTCCCACTTATAAACGACTCTGGAAGGCACACAATCATATTTACACACACACACACACACACACACACACACACACACACACACACACACAACTTCCCAATGAACCGAGAGTGTAATCATTTTAAAACACACTGAAAAAAAGAACAGGAAACAAAATCAAATTACCAAGAGATTACCCCCTCTCGTCACATCAGTAAAATATTAATAAAACTCAGATTAAATACAGGGCTTAATTGAGCAAGAAATAATGGTCCAATAAAGTCAAGCAGAAGGTGTTTTATTTGGCAAAGTTTGGTGCTTATTATGGGAAAGTTTTAGGTGTTCAGGAGTTGTGGGGGCTTTGTTTGTGTGTGTGTGTGTGTGTGTGTGTGTGTGTGTGTGTGTGTGTGTGTGTGTGTGTGTGTGTGTGTTGTGGGGTTGGGGAAGAGATAGATAAGGAGAGACAGGAAGGAGAGATAAAAGGGAGATTGGAGGAGTGAGATGGAAAGTTTAAGGTGTTATGTTCTAGCGGATGTGTTTTGTGGTTTGATATGTGTGTGTGTTTTGTGGGAGAGAGAGAGAGAGAGAGAGAGAGACAGACAGACAGAGACAGAGACAGACAGACAGACAGACAGACAGACAGACAGACAGACAGAGAGGAGAGGGATAGACATTGCAGATATGAGGTCGAAGGTGATAGGAAGGACATGCAGAAGGCAAAGAAAAGATTGACAGAGAAACAGAAGGGCAAAGACACATTTAATGAAACAGATAGCAAAGAGAGAGACCTAGAGACAACACAGAGAGACAGGAAGAGCAACCAAGACAGCAAATAAAAGCGCAGAGAAAATGAGAGACGAAGAACTACAGAGAGAAATAAACACCAGAGACACACATGAAGAGATAGAGAGAGCAAAGAGAGAGACAGCATTAAGAGACAGCAGAGACACACATGGAGAGATAGAGACAGCATTAAGACACAGCAGGGAAAAACGCAGAGACAAACAGAGACGAAGACAAGGAGACAAACAGGAGACAACGGAGAGACAGAGACAGCCAAGAGACTCACAGATCCAACAGACAGAGACCCTTCAGCAACCGATCAGATTAGGGTTCGTATTGGTGAAAAAGATGATGGTTAGATTATGTCAGATTAGGTTAGACAGAGACAGCAGAGGGAGACAGGAGGAGACAGCCACAGAAGGGGGAAGAGACAGAGAGCACAAAGACACCAATCCAACACCCAGACACCATCCAGCAACTCACCAGACCCGGGTTCGTGTTAAGTGGTGATAAATCTGATGGTTAGAACACTTCGCCAGCAGCGTGTGTGTGTGGCTCCCTTGGTACTACTTTGCAACGCCCTTCACATGCACGCTAATCACTGTGTCAGGGATTGCAACTTAAGTGGACTGGCCATACTCTTAAAACAG
>NC_136999.1:1715471-1722971 GCF_032717465.1 Coenobita brevimanus | reverse complement strand
GCAACGAAAGGGGTCCCACTGGCTGATTTTCGTTCCATATATACTCCTAATAAACAGACAGACAGATAGACAGATAGATAGACAGATTGATAGTTAGGTAGATAGACTGACAGATTGACAGATACAAGAAAGAGGAGTAGGCAGGTAGGCAGTAAGTGAATTGCAAAGAGAAGGGTTACTAGTCAATGTTCATTCCTCTGGTGCTCTTAAATAAACAGATGGACAGATAGATAGATAGACATACATACAGATAGACAGATAGACAGACAGATAAGTAGGTAGATAAATAGATATGAGAGAGGGGGGAGAGAGGCAGTAAGTGCACAGCAACGGGAGGGGTCATACTAGTCGATGTTCACTCCACGGTGGAACTCCTAATAAGTCGCTCCGGGCAAACACCAGCTTCGATCCTCTCACATAACTCCTACACACACACACACACACACACACACACACACATGCACCTATACTCACACATACATAAAGGTGGATGGATATATACTTGCACAAGGACGGAAAAATATTTAGAGAAAGAAAAGATCGTGTGTGTGTGTGTGTGTGTGTGTGTGTGTGTGTGTGTGTGTGTGTGTGTGTGTGTGTGTGTGTGTGTGTGTGTTACGTACATACACTTGCACATAATGACATGCATACATAAAGAGAAGTATGTTTGCGTGTGTGGGTGCGGATGTTGATTCACACATAAGGGTATATGTTACAGAGGTGTGTGTGTGTGTGTGTGTGTGTGTGTGTGTGTGTGTGTGTGTGTGTGTGTGTGTGTGTGTGTGTGTGTGTGTGTGTGTGTGTGTGTGTGTGTGAGAAATAGAGAGAGAAATCATTCGCTCAACATATCCTCTTTCTCTCTCTCTCTCTCTCTCTCTCACGTCCCCCACACTCCCACACACACACCCACACTTTCCCCCTCCAACACACGTCCCCCCCCACACAGGCACATGAACACCGCCCCCTACCCCTCCCCCCCAAAAAAAAACGAAAAAAAAGGTATACTGCAAACCAAAAATCATAATCCATCTGTTCCAACTGTCCATCAAAAAAATCTTGGACATCAAAGCCAGGAAACTCGGCTGTACAAACCGGAATTAATGAAAGCAAATCGGTATGGTGACCCCCCCCCCTCATTTGGACGGCAGGGGGAGAGGGTGGGGGGATGGGGGATAAATCAGGAAAATAAGTGGCAGGAAAATGCGGTAGGAAAATGTGGTGGTAGGAAAATTTGGTGGTAGGAAAATGTGGTAGGAAAATTGGTGGTAGGAAAATGTGGTAGGATAATGTGGTAGGAAAAAAGATCTGGGGGAGTAGCTACGAAAAGAGCAGGCAGGAAAATGGTAGTAGGGAAAATATGTGGAAGGAATACAGTATGAGGAGTGTAGGTGGGAAAATAAGGGGTAGGAATTAATGTAGGAAAATGGGTAGGTAGGAAAATGGTAGGTAGGAAGACAGGTAGGAAAATGGCACGTAGGAAAATGGTAGGTAGGAAAATAAGTAGGAAAATGGTAGGTAGGAAATATGTAGGAAAATGGTAGGTAGGAAAATAAGTAGGAAAATGGTAGGTAGTAAGAATATGGTAGGTAGGTAAATATTAGGTAGAAAAACAGAGAAGGTTTAGTAGGCAGAATTAATAGCAGGTAGGAAAATGCTAGCTAGGAAAATGTACTTCTTAGGGAGATGAAAAGCTGCCTAGTAATAATAGTAGGCATGGGAGATGGTGGCTAGGAAAATACCAGCTAGGAAAAAAGAAAGGAGCTGGGAAATGAGCACCTAGGACAATAATAGAGCAAATGGTTGGCAGGAAAAACATCTGCTGGGAATACACTAGCTAGGAAAATACTAGCTAGGAAAATACAAAGCTAGGAAAATACTAGCTAGGAAAATACAAAGCTAGGAAGGCACTAGCTCCGAAGAATTGCTATTTTCAGGATAAACAAGAGTAGCTAGGAAAACGGACGCTAGGAAAGTAAGTCAGGAATATAACAGCCAGGAAAATATCAGCAAAATAATAGCCAGGAAAAGAACACAAAAATAATAGCCAGGAAAAGAACACGAAAAAAAATACCCAGGAAAATGATAAGCTGGAAAATATAAGGAAAATAAGACAGGAAAATTTCAGGGGAATTACAGTAAGGAAAATATCAGGAAAATTATGGCTAGGAAAATGACAGAAAAATATTAGCCAGGAAAATAACAGCCAGGAGTATATCAGGAAAATATTAGCCAAGAAAATGATAGAAAAATATTAGCCAGGAAAATAATAGCCAGGAAAATATCAGGAAAATAATAGCCAGGAAAATATCAGGAAAATAATAGCCGGGAAAATATCAGGAAAATAAGAGCCAGGAAAGTATCAGGAAAATACTAGCCAGGAAAATATCAGGAAAATGATAGCCAGGAAAATATCAGGAAAATAATAGCCAGGAAAATATCAGGAAAATAATAGCCAGGAAAGTATCAGGAAAATAATACCCAGGAAAATATCAGGAAAATAATAGCCAGGAAAATATCAGGAAAATAATAGCCAGGAAAGTATCAGGAAAATAATACCCAGGAAAATATCAGGAAAATAATACCCAGGAAAATATCAGGAAAATAGCACCTGAAATAATAGATCCCGTCCAGGTTAACAATGGAAAAAAAATTGAACACTAGCCAGAGGGACAAAAAAAAAGTTGGACGAAGAAATAGGATTTTTTTTTTCTGTTTTTTTTCGTTCATAGGAAGTGTATGCTGTAGTTTTGACTCCTCTGTGCATGTCTTTTTATCTATCTGTCTGTCGGTTTATCTATTTGTCTGTCTGTCTGTCTGTCTGTCTAGCTACTCGTCTATCGCACACACACAAACACACACACTATATATATATGTAAATCTGTCTAATTTGTATCTATTTATTAGCCTCTCTCTATCTATCTATCCCTACCTACCTGTCTATCTATCTATCTACCTACCTACCTATGTATGTATCTATCTATCTATCTATCTGTCTCCTGAACACAATATATAAACTGGATTACTAAATGAAATTGTCAGTTCATTCTCCCTAGACTTATTTGTGAATTTTATATGCAAGGAATATGACAATTTTTTTTACTAACATTTCCATACTTATCTCAAAAAAGGAAAATTCTCTCTCTCTCTCTCTCTCTCTCTCTCTCTCTCTCTCTCTCTCAAACACACACAAACACACACACACTTTCATTTACACGCAACCTAATATCATTTCTTTCTCCCCCCCCTCTCTCTCTCTCACACACACACACACACACACACACACACACACACACACACACACACACACACCATACACTCTAGCGGCTGTTTCCCCCTGCGCGTAGAGTCAAATTAGGAGGAAAGAAAAATGTTTATGATCAACATTAGAGAGAGAGAGAGAGAGAGAGAGAGAGAGAGAGAGAGAGAGAGAGAGAGAGAGGGGGGGGGTAACTGTTTCTTGCATATGCATGAATGAATTATTTTTCCTACTATATTATTACGTAATTAGTGTAAACGTACATGTATACATTCTCAATTACACGCACGCACACGCACACACAAACATACACACACACACAAACTATACACCCACAAACACACACACACCTACACACCCACAAACGCAAATGCTACACAGGTCCAAGCGAGTCATTTCAAGGCTTTGCAAAATTACACCTCATACAAACATCACACACACACACACACACACACACACACACACACACACACCGCCACTTCTATAGAGCCACAAACACATATACTCTACAATTTCATGCCAGTAATTCCACGGGTTTTGCAGACTTACGACGGGGAAGAAGGGTTGTGTTGAAAAGAGGACCCGCAATGGGGAAGGGGTGGCTGGGAGGGTGCGGGCGAAATTATGTGAAATCGACTGGGGTTGTGAGCTGGTCTTTTGATGCTTGTGAGGAAGAGGGGTGGAGAGAGGAGGGGGATGGAGGAGAGAGGGAGGTGGAGAAGGAAAGAGGGGGAGAAGGAGAGAGGGAGAGAAAGGGGAGAACGTGGAGAGGGGAGGAGAATGGGAAGGTGGAACGTGAGAGGGAAGTGAAGGGTGAAGGGAAGAGAGAGAGAGAGAGAGAGAGAGAGAGAGAGAGAGAGAGAGAGAGAGAGAGAGAGAGAGAGAGAGAGAGAGAGAGAGAGAGAGAGAATACAACCGTGTAGCGGGGTCTACTATGGATTATGACACAAGACGGTATTTGTCTAAAGAGTGTGTGTGTGTGTGTGTGTGTGTGTGTGTGTGTGTGTGTGTGTGTGTGTAAAGGTGTATGACAGTATGACAGTGTGCAAGAGTGTGTATTAGTGTGAGAAAGTGTATCAGAGAACAAGGCAATTACAGTATGACACAAGAGTGAGAGTTCGCCCAGAGTGTGAGCCATCTAGTGTGTCAGGATGAGTAGGGGAGGATGTGAGGGGGGTCTAGGGGGCTAAGGGGGGCTCAGGGGGGGGGCGCACGAGTCCCCAGGGAGCGAGGAACGACAGGGGATGGAGGAGGGGGGCAGGGTCGTAAGGAGAAGGAGAAGTGTTGGTGAAGATAGGCCTACTGTGTACTCTCTCTCTCCCTCCCTCTCTCTCTCTCTCTCTCTAACACACACACACACACACACACACACACACACACACACACACACACACATACACACACACACACACACCCTAACTGCTCCTAACTGACGTGGTAGGGAGCAGTTAGGGAGCAAGGTAAACAGGCAGGACGATGGTCTCTGTATACACACACCACAGCTCTCTCTCTCTCTCTCTCTCTCTCTCTCTCTCTCTCTCTCGGCTGATTTGTGATTTTTATAGCACTAGTTTGATTGAAAGGGTTGACCACTTGCTCTCATTATGCTGTGTGAGAGAGAGAGAGAGAGAGAGAGAGAGAGAGAGAAGGGGGACTGCGTGTGTGAATGTGGAAGAAGATAATGTGTGTGTGTGTGTGTGTGTGTGTGTGTGTGTGTGTGTGTGTGTGTGTCTAAGATGCCATTATGATCAGACATTGTTAACTGTAGACAAGTGAAATAGTAACTCTCTCTCTCTCTCTCTCTCTCTCTCTCTCTCTCTCTCTCTCTCTCTCTCCCTCTCTAATATCAAGGCACTCATTTTTCTCCTTGATAAGAGGTGATGTACACGCAAACACACGCGACACACGCATCCTTACACACACACACACACACACACACACACACACACACACAAACACACACACACAAACTTCGCATACGTACACAAACACACTCAAACCTCAGACACACACACACACACACACACACACACACACACACACACACACACACACACACACACACACACTTTAACGTGCCTTGAGGTGGTGTATGACGGGAGTAAATAGGGCAGCAAGGCAATGTTTACCTATGAAACGGCGTGGAAAAAACTAGGAAAATTTAACAGCCAAGTCCCCCTTGAAAAAAGAAAATGGGGTGAAAGTATAAAAAAAAAAAACGGATATATAAGGTTACAGGAATACAAATGTAAATACAAAACAGATGGATAAGGAAAAATGGAGGGAAATTCAACTGATACAGGAATGCAGAATGATTTTTTTAAAGTATGGGAATTATATAGAAGTTTCCCCTAAAAAGTGAAGATTTGTTAAAAAGAAAACGGATGAATAAGGTTATAGAATTATTAACATTATCATTTATATTTATCTGTCTACCGATTCAAGCCTAAATGAGCCCGCCTTCAAAACAACATCATCAAAAATATCATCATCATCATCATCATCATGAACAACACAAGAAGAGAACAAGAAGAACAACGCTAAGATCACGAGAACAGCCACCACCAAAAACAAGACAAAATAACAACGACAACGAAAAACATTACCACCATCATCATCATCACCACCAACCACCACCTACCACCACCACGACAACCACAACCACCTACAAGAGCAAAGTCAACACCACCATCACCACCACAATCATCATCATCATCATCCACCACCACCACTACCACCATCACCATTATATCCAGGCACAAGATATAAACCATCCCGCTCTCCCATGATAAATTGTGTATCATTATATCTATCTACTACGAGCATTAAATCTATCTACCAAGAGCATTATATCTACCCCGTGCATTTAGGTAGTTGAGATGAATGGGTTTGAAAAGAGAGACAGGTGGAACTGACGTTTATACCTGCTGTTGGTGTAATTATGATGGTTACCTGCGTAATTAGAGAGAGAGAGAGAGAAAGAGGTGTGTGTGTGTGTGTGTGTGTGTGTGTGTGTGTGTGTGTGTGTGTGTGTGTGTGTGTGTGTGTGTGTGTGTGTGTGTGTGATACCAGGAAGAGGGTGTTATGACTGTAGTGAGAATGTGTAGTTGTGGAGGAGACTGCTTGTGCAATGATTTTGATACAGGGAGGGTGTGGTGGTGTGGTGCAGGGATGTGGTGTTGTGATGGACAGGTGTGGTAATGTGGTGTGGGGACGTGGTGGTGTGGCGTAGCGATGGAATGGTGTGGTGGAGGGATATGATGGTGTGGTGCAGGGATATGATGGTGTGGTGGATAGGTGTGGTAGTGTGTTGTAGGGGTGTGGTGGTGTGATGTGGGGATATGGTAGTGAGGTGGTGGAGTTTGATGTGGTGGAAGGTTGTGCGTCACTGTGGTGGAGGAATGTGGTTGTAAACATAAATTTTATGATGTGGCACAGCAAGAACGTAGCGACGAGGTATGCTGTGGCTTCAAAATATAGGCAGAGAAAGAGTGTCATACTGTAGTGTAAGAGTGTGTAGTAGTATGATGCAGAGATGTAATATGATGTACTTCAAGAGTGTGGTGTGTAAGAATGTGATGATGTGGTATACGAGTATGTGTAGAGGTGTGGTGCATGGGAACAAATATGACTGCAGGAGGAGTGTGGTGGTGCGGTGCAGATGTGTGGTGGTTCTGTGTGGTGTTGTGGTGCTAGAGTGTGATGTTGAATGTGGTGCAAGGACATGGGTGTTGGAAGAGTATCAAGTGTTATATAGTAAGACAGACTGGCATAAAGAGAAGTGTGGAGGTTGTAGTGTGGGAGAGATAGTGGTGTGGTAGTGTGGTGATGTTGTGTGGTAGTGTTAGGTGGTGTGGTAGTGACATTTGGTAGAGCTAGCATGAATGACAGACCGGCACGAAAGATAGAATGACACGGAGAGTATTGTGGTAGCAATGTGTGGCAGGATAGCAGTGTGGTAAAGTAGTGTGGTAGTGACATGTGGTAGGGTGGTGGCACGACGACTGACAGACAGATAAACAGACAGACACGTAAGAAACAGCACAATACCCTACTCCCATCCACGTAGTGCAGTAAAAATAAGTGCCGTAGTGTGGCAGGGGGGAGGTGATACCGTGGAAAGAAGGCTGGAACGAAAGACAGCCTCACATGACAGAGACAGACAGGAAAGACAGACAGACAGGCACGGAAAACAGACCAATGTGGACGATAGACAGGTATGAAACAGAGCACGGGAGAAGCAC
>NC_136999.1:1677971-1712971 GCF_032717465.1 Coenobita brevimanus | reverse complement strand
CCGAGAGTAGGTAAAAAATAAATCTCTTATTTCCACAACCAAAGGATTAATTTATTACTAAAATGACAACAAAAGATGAAATTTTTGCGTATTTTCGTCAGACAAAGCGGCGAAATTATGGTATATTTTTCGTAGCTAAAATAGGTCATAATCTTAAGAGGTCATAGATTAAAGACCGCCAACATTTTCAAGTTAATAAAGAACTGTCTCCGCAATGATACAATACACCCCTCTCCTCGCAGAAGTTGGTGAACTCTACGGAATCTTTTTGCCACATTTCACTATGTATATTGCCCTTTGACCGTATACAACCTTTTTAAATGCTTGATAAAAACAATAAAACGTGGCTGGGGGAATTTGTTCAAGAAATAACAGTACCAGGTGCGAAGTGAATTGGTTAAATAAACGATAATGATAATAATAATAATAATAATAATAATAATAAAAATCATCATGATCATCATCATTACCATCACTACCACCACCACCACCACAGTAACAATAAAATAAAAGACAAGAAATGACACCAAATCGAGAGTAAGAAAAAGTACGCAGAAGTAAAGAAACTGAACGCATATAGTCTGGTCATATCTAGGTGGGTAAGAGAGGGGAAATCGCTCCTTCTTCCGGGTGAGGGGGGGGGAGGCTATCAACATGGCTGCTGGTAGTATAATATGGAGTAAGATTTTTTTTTTTTTTTTGTGCTTTACGAGGGAGTCTAGTAGGAGGTACAGGGATGAGAAAAAATTGTCTTACACTTCTCCGCCGGCCGTGGCAGTGAAAGGCGTGACGGGAAGGTGTGACGGGAGGGTGTTACGGGAAGGTGTGACGGGAAGGTGTGACGGGAGGGTGTGACGGGAAGGTGTGAGGGGAAGGTGTGACGGGAAGGTGTGATGGGAAGGTGTGACGTGAAGGTGTGACGGGAAGGTGTGACGGGAAGGTGTGACGGGAAGTATTTTTGTGTAGTGGGAATATGAACCACACAACCGTAGGAGAAGGAAGGATAACTTTTGACTGATGCGGTATGAGGGATGTGGAAAGCAGGGTACAGTGCTGTCGAAGGACTGACGGTGAACTTTTGCGTCTGGCTGTGAAATAGGCGGGGTGATTTGAGGCCAGGGCAACACAAGGGCTGGGCGGCAGGATTTACTATAGTCAATTTACATCTGAGGGAACTGGGTCAATCTCAAAAGTTAAATATGAAGTCATGTGTCCAAGAGTTATAGGCAAGGAAATTTTTTGGCATCACGGTCTTTATATACAATCCCCGTCAATTATAAGGCAAGGAGAAGCCTTTTGCGCACTCCTGTACCTGCATGTAACCTCCTTCTGAACTAGGGCGTCTTTAGGTTAGTAAAATACGTCGCTGAAGTGCATGGTTTATGGGTGCAAAAATGGCGCTTGGGGGGAATTTATGTGTGCCTCGCGTGGGGTAATTTTAAGTCATTAGGTGCATCACGGTTCGCACACACACACACACACACACACACACACACACACACACACACACACACACACACACACACACGTCCCTCTCGCCCTACACTACTATTACGAAAGCTACTACCACTACTACTACTAAAAATAATAATAATAATAATAATAATAATAATAATAATAAAGTCATACACCCGAGCTCCTCCATCAATCTTCACTTCTTTCTACCAATCCAGGCCTTCTTCTCATATCCCAATCATTCGTCTAATCATCTCCAATCATCTCTCCCAGACGCCCAATCAGAGGTAATGACATCAAGGTTGGCTGCGTAAAAGGTGACTAGAAATTCCTCCATCATGACTCATTTCCCACTCATCTCCACTCATTCCCACTCATCTCCGCTCATTTCCACTCATCTCCGCTCATCTCCTGGCAATCCTAGTCATTTTCCCTCATTAACAGCCGGATGCAAAAGTACGTTCACCTCCACTGTCTCTTTCTGGGTGATAAATATGCATCTTGATTTACCGCATCACTGTCAGTCTTTTTTTGTGTCCAGAGATCAAAAAGAGGGAGGGAGAAGGGATCACACTTTTGCCTCTAACTGTACTTCTTTACGAGTGCTGGAGAGGGGCGCCTTCATGTGGTGGCACTGATATAACCGTGCGGCTCCACTGCCTGATTATAGAAACACAGAGAGGCGGGGGTAAGAAGGGGAGGCAGAGAGGTAGTGGAAGGGAGAGGGGTGGAAGGAAGAGAAGTGGGGGAAAGGTGAGAGGTGGAGAGAAAGAAGTGGAGGGAGGGAGAGAGGCAGAGGGAGGTAGACAGGTGAAGCAAAGGTGAGGTATAGAGGTAGAGGGAGGGAGAGAGGTGGAGGGAGGGAGAGAGGTAGACAGGTGAAGCAAAGGTGAGGTATAGAGGTAGAGGGAGGAAGAGAGGTACGGAGAGGTAAAGGGAGGTAGACAGGTGAAGCAAAGGTGAGGCAGAGGCAGGTAAAGGTAGGCGGTGATAGTGGTGTCGGTGGTGTAAGTGTCGGCGATTGATTTTGCCAGATAATACTTGGGGAAATGACTCATCCACACACACACACACACACACACACACACACACACACACACACACACACACACACACATACACACACACACACACACACATTCACACACCCTACCTGCTCCTCTGTTTCCCTTTTCTCGTACAGTTTAGCCTCTCAGGTATGCATTTACGTTCTCCTCTTCTACCTTGCACCTGGCGATCATAATTAGCTTAGAACCGCCTCGTAATGAAGGGACTGAGGAACGCAGAGGTGACAGAGTGGTGATAATTATGGTGGTGTTAGCTGGTGATAAGTTGTGATGGTGTTAGCTGATCATTTTTCTGCCTCTTATAACAAATTTTGAGTGAAGGGGTTAAAGGCTTTCTATATTATCAAGGCATCAGAAAAAAATTGAAAAGAAATACAGACTCGGAATTTTGCAGTGCACTGAGATGAGTAAAAATCGTGTTTATATTAAATTTCATGTAATGGAAATAATTACACTAAGACACAGTACAAAAAAAAATACTGAAAAAGGATACAAAGACACAAATGCAAAGAAAAAAACTTATGCAATAGATAGAAGGAAGGATAGAAAATAGATGTAACTGAAATAAGGATGGATAGATAATTAGGTAAAGTAATAAGGCTAATAGTAATGATACCTGAATACACCTGTACTATACACACCTGGCGAGCTTACCTTTACCTGATGTGATGATTCCGCCTTTGACATTTACCTCTCTCTCTCTCTCTCTCTCTCTCTCTCTCTCACACACACACACACACACACACACACACACACACACACACACACACACACACACACACACACACACACACACACACACACACACGCACACGCACGCACACACACACACGGGGGGGGGGCACGTGTCACCCCTCCAGTCCATGATGGTAATCGCACGTTACGACCGGATGAGAGAGAGAATGATGGAGGGAGGGAGGGAAGGAGGGAGAGAGAGAGAGGGAGGGAGGGAGGGAGGGAGGGAGGGAGGGAGGGAGGAAAAGAGGTAAACCATACACCAATATCATCATCATCATCATCATCATCATCATCAATCATCAACATAAACCCAATCTATTTATTCTTACCCAAAAAATATGAAACTGGGAAGAGATGTAGTAAGGAGAGGGAAAACGGAATAAGAGTGAGGAAGGGGTTGGCAGGGGAGGGGTTGGCAGGAGGGGGTTGGCAGGGGAGGGGGTGGCAGGGGAGGGGGTTGGCAGGGATGGGGTTGGCAGGGTAGGGGTTGGCAGGGTAGGAGTTGGAAGTGGAGGGGTTTGCAGGGATGGGGTTAGCAGGGAAGGGGTTGGCAGGGGATGGGGTTGGCAGGGGAAGGTGGTGGTGGAGAGGGTCGCCTTCACGTGGTGGCACTGATATAATCGGGCGGCTCCAATATACGGTTATACAAACGTCCCTCAACTCCCTCCCTATCACCCAAAAGGAGAATGGTGGACTACTCAGATGAACCTGGAGCTATAACAACAACAACAACTACTACTACTACTACTACTATTAAACGGTTACGCTGGAAAACTAACTAGGAAAGAATGGAATTTAAGATAAAGGTAGGAAAAATGGAGAAAAATTAAGGGGAAGGAAGGAAATGACGAAGGAAATCAAGGATAAGTGGGGAAAAATGAAATGAGGATAAGTCGGAAATGAGATGGCATAGAGGGAAAAGCTAGGGGAAAACGGGAAAATATAGGAAAAAGGAAATGACACGTGGAAAAATGGGAAACAGAAAAGAAAATGAAATGAGGAAAAAACGGGGAAAATTAGGGAAAAAAGGAAATGACAAAGGGGAAAGATGGGGAACAGTAAGGAAAATGAAGGACATGACCACAGGAAAATGGGATATATATATATAAAGGAGAAAGAGGGAAATGACAAAGGGAAGATGGGAGCAGTAAAGAAAGAGAAATGAAATGACGGGAAAGAGGGAAGAATTAAGGAAGGAGGGAAGGAAATGACAGAAGGAAGAAGAGAGACACTGAGGAAAGAGAAGGACATGAAAGGGAAAACAGCAAAAATTAAGGAAAATGAGGGAAATGACAAAAGGAAAAAGGGGAAACTAAAGAAAAAGAAGGACATGACAGAAGGAAAAGTCGGGGAATGAGATGGTATGGAGTGGCGTTCAGGTGTGGCTTTCTCATTAGTCATTCCACCTGCGTCCACCACCTCCACCTGTGTCGGACGCTCTTAGCCAGGAAAGGTGGAGAGAAGGTGGAGGGGTGGAGAGAGAAGAGAGAGGAAGAGGAAAGGTGGAGAAAAAGAGTGGAGAGGAGAGAAAGTGGAGGAAAGGTGGAGAAAAAGAGTGGAGAGGAGAGAAAGTGGAGGAAAGGTGAGGAGAAGCAAAGAGATGATTGGGGAAAGGTAGAGAGAGAGAGAGAGAGAGAGAAGAGTAATTAGGGAAAAAGATAGAGTGAATGGAAGGGGTGGGGGAAAGATAAGATCAGGACGAAGCACGCGAGAGAGAGAGAGAGAGAGAGAGAGAGAGAGAGAGAGAGAGAGAGAGAATCAATTTACAACTCACTGTCCAATATATCATAAAATTAACTAAGAAACAAAGCAAAAAATAAATGTTAGTTTCCCTCTCTCTCTCTCTCTCTCTCTCTCTCTTTCTCTCTCTACGTATGCGCACTCCAACCCTCGTATTACAATCAGGATGTAGACAACTTTCCTTCACCTTCTTCCCCTTTTTTCACATCTTTTCCTTCCTTCTCTTTACTCACAGGAAGCAAATCAACGCCTGCGCACTCCATCAAACATTTTGTGCGCAGTCATGAATAGCGTTAGCAAAATCTGAGCACTTCAAAACTCAACAAAAACATACTTACTACGAACAACATATTCCTTTCCCTCTCTATCTTGTACACACGTCACCTCTCCCTCTCCCTCTCTTTCTCTACACACACACAGGAAGCAACACAACGCCTGCGCACTCCCTCTAACTTTCTCTGCGCAGTCATGAGCAGCATTAGGAGAATTATATTAACCTATGCACGCCTCCGCCCCGCAGACCATTCTCCCGCCTTCCCATTTACCGCGTTCTTGCAACTTTATGCTTATGTTCAAAGTCGCCGTCTGGAGGAGAGAGAGAGAGGCTGGGGGCTTGTTTCCTTAGGACTGTGCGAAGGACGTACACAGGGAAAAAACGTACATGCTTGGAAACGCACATGGAAACTCGTGTGTGTGTGTGTACTAGCCACGCACACGGAGGAATAGATGTGGTTAGGTATACGAGGTACATGTAAATATAATGCACAAAAATACCTACACTCTAGCCACACATCCATATACACATGCATATACATTAAAAAGGTACACACACACACACACACACACACACACACACACACACACAGGCAGTTTTATACCATGAAACGTACATAAACACATTAAGACATGCATACACGGTAACCACACACACACACACACACACACACACACACACACACACACACACACACACACACACACACACATAAATGCACACCCATTCTCTAGCCACGCATTTAACTATACTCAAACACCTCTGCTCTCTCTCTCTCTCTCTCTCTCTCTCTCCAAACACCCACAGTTAGATGAAGCCAAGGATTCCAAACTACTTATCTTTACTGAGTAGGGATGAAAACTTTGTAAATATAATGAGAGAGAGAGAGAGAGAGAGAGAGAGAGAGAGAGAGAGAGAGAGAGAGAGAGAGAGAGAGAGAGAATATTTGCTTGCGTGCCTATTTGTGTGTACTGAAGTTCTTGTGCGTGTGTGCTTGTGTATATATGTATGTATGTGTGTGTGTGTGTGTGTGTGTGTGTGTGTGTGTGTGTGTGTGTGTGTGTGTGTGTGTGTGTGTGTGTGTGTGTGTGTGTGTGTGTGTGTGAGAGAGAGAGAGAGAGAGAGAGAGGAGGGGGGACTGAGGTAAACCCAAGACGTCCCTTCCTTGCCTCCGAACAGCAATTTGGTGGAAAGCCCAACAGGACAGCATGCTTAAAGAACCTCTATATGGAGAGACCCGAGCCTGCTGGGGGTGGGGAGGGGAGAAAGAGGGCTTGGGGAGGTGGGGAGGAGGGGTAGGGGGTGTCTAATGTCCGTAGGGAGGGGTGGGGGAG
The DNA here is from genome assembly GCF_032717465.1 of Coenobita brevimanus. Taxonomy (NCBI): domain Eukaryota; kingdom Metazoa; phylum Arthropoda; class Malacostraca; order Decapoda; family Coenobitidae; genus Coenobita; species Coenobita brevimanus. The sequence continues at coordinate 1,706,363 of NC_136999.1, read as the reverse complement.
AGGTGAGGGTGAATGGTGTAGAGGGGGAGAGGAGAGGATGGGGGAGAGCTGTAAGATGGGATGGCTGTGTGTGCTGAGGGTTGGGGAGGAAGGTTGGGGAGAGGGAGGAGGGGTGGGGAGCTGTCTAATGTCCGTAGGGAGGGTTGGGGGAGATGTGGGGGTGAATGGGATGGAGGGGAGGATGAGAGAAAGAGCTGGAAGGAAAAACAAAAATCGACCGAGGAAAGATAGCAACACGAACGAATATGAGAGAGAGAGAGAGAGAGAGCAAAGACGATATGGCAAAATGAGCAAGAAAATGAAAGGGAGGAAGACACTGGGGAGGAAAATGGGAGAAGAGGGGAGTGAAAAATGGGAGGGAGGGAGAGAGGGAGAGAGGGAATTTGGGAGGGAAGGAGAGGGAGGGGAGAGAAGGAAAGAGGGACGAACATGAAACTTACCTTCCATGAGAGAGAGAGAGAGAGAGAGAGAGAGAGAGAGAGAGAGAGAGAGAGAGAGAGAGAGAGAGTATAAGGGTTAGTGTGTATGGCAATTTTGGTAGTTGTGGTTATTGTTGTGGTGATAGTGGTGATGGTAGAGGCTGGGGACTGGAGGAGTATGGTGATAGTTGTGGTTGATGGTGATGTGGTGATGCGAAATAGTCTGTTTTCACGCGACGGAACTGGGCCACTCCCATAATAGATAATCATGGTGGCAGGGTAGCTGTGACGATGATGGTGGGGGTGGTAATGATCCTAGCGAGGTGAGGGCCGTGCGTAGTGCAGGGGTTTAAAGGAACTGAGAAAAGGGTGACGTGGTTAGAATACACCCATGGAACACGCAGGTAATGATCATGAACAGGTAACAACTATAACTCACTAAAACACACATACACACACACACACCTCGCTGACTAAATCCCACACATACACACACTTCACTTCCTAAATCCGCCCACCCCCCACACACACACTTCTATGACTAAATCCCACACACATACACTTCACTCTCTCTCTCACACACACACCTCACCTTCCCACACACGCAAACACACACACTTCCCTTTCCAGACCCCATTCCCAACGTGCAAGTAACAGTGATTCCTGGACTGTAAGGCGATTAAATGTAAGTAGACACTGATGACCACGAGGTAAAATCCTTCAGGTTTTATTGGTCAACGTGATGATAGTGCCACAAACTTTTCCATCAACATTTTTCTGGAGGATATTGTCAACATTTTCTTTTTTTTTTTTTTTCGAGAGTTGTAAGAGGTGCATTTATGGGTACATTTATTTACTGATTGATTTATTGTCATCCAGTAATTATTTTTAAGTGTGTGTGTGTGTGTGTGTGTGTGTGTGTGTGTGTGTGTGTAAATTGCCTCTCTCCTGTGGTATAGAATTACAGATTGCTTTCTCTAAATAAAAAAGCATAAAAACTCACAAAGCGACTCTGCAGTTTTTACGGTTTTGTGGGAGGGAGGGGATGGGGAGGGGGAAGGGCGTGGAGGGAGGGGAGAAGGAGGGAAATGATAGGAAGAGGGGAGGGGGAAAAGAAGAGAGAGGGAAGAATGGGGAGAGGAGAGGAGAGAGAGAGAGAGAGAGAGAAATGAAACGACTGCAGAGGAAATCACCATCAGTAGTAATGGTGATTGTGGCGGTGGTGGTGGTGATAGTCCTGTTCTATGATGTGGTGGACGGTGATAGTGTGTTAGGAGGTGTTAGTGGATGTGTTAGCTGTGGTGGTGGTGATATGGCAGGGCTGCAGATTGGGTGATACTGTGTTATTTGGTTAAGTGTTGTAGTTGTGGTAGTAGTGTTGGTGGCAGTGGCGTTTTAAATGAGGTGATATATGTGGTAGTGTGTTAGTGTTGAGGTGGGTGTGGTAGGAGTGATGGTGGTGGTAGTAAAAGTGGTGAAGGTGGTCAGCGGCGTTGGTAGTGGTGGTGTTGGTAGTTGTGGTAGGAGTGATGGTGGTGGTAGTTGTGGTAGGAGTGATGGTGGTGGTAGTTGTGGTAGGAGTGATGGTGGTGGTAGTAATAGTGGTGAAGGTGGTCAGCGGCGTTGGTAGTGGTGGTGTTGGTAGTTGTGGTGGTGGCAGTATTGGAAGTGATGGTGTTAGTACCGTGTGGCAGTAGTGTGTTAGGTGTGGTAGGGAGTGTGGTAGTGGTGTGATGTGGTAGTAGGGTATTGTGTGGTAGGGAGTGCGGTCCTGGTGTGATGTGGTAGTAGTGTTAGGTGTGGTAGGGAGTGTGGTGGTGGTGTGATGGCCCTGTGGCACTGGAGCGGCCCTGTGAGTGTCCCCCAGAGAGCCAGGTTAGCGGCCCAGGCACCCCCCCAGGGACCCCTAACACACGTGACCTGGGACGACCTAGCCCCCCTCCATCTCCACCACCCCCCACCATCACCCCCCCAACCCCCGCCATGCCGCAGTAGAATGTCTTGTGTCGCGCTGCTCAAGTAGATGTGCTTACTATTGCCTTGCACCCCCTCCCCCCCTACTCTTCTCTCTCCTCCTCTCTCCACATCTTCCCTTTCCTCCTGCCTTTCCCCCTTCTCCTTTCCTCTCCCCTTCTCCTTTCCCTCCCTGCCTCTTTTCCCCTTCCTCATCCCCCCCACACACACATCTTTCCTTTCTTCCCCTTTCCTCTACTCTTCCACTTCCTTCCCCTCACCATTTCTCCCCCTTTTTCGTATCCCTCTCCTCTCCTCCTTCCCCCCCCTTCTCCCTTCTCCTCTCCTCCCCCTCCTTCTCCTTCCCCCACTTCCTTCTTCCCTGCTTCTTACTGCTGTTTTTACCACTGCGACTCCTGCTGTCTTCGCTGTTAAATATTCTGTTCCTACTTGTCGCTTTCACCATCATCATCTTCATCCCAACCTTTCCCCTTTCCACTTCTCTTCCTCCTCCTCTATTCCCCTCCCCCTCTCCTCCTTTCCTCCCCTCCTCCCTCCTCCTCTCCTTTCCCTCCTCCAACTGCGTCTGCTGTTATTACTATGGCTGTTCTTGCTGTTGCTGTTTCATATACATATATTTTCCCTGATAAGAATGTAACCTCAACGTGCTTACTACTGTCTTTCCTTCACTTCTCCCCACTTTCTCCTTCCTTCCTTCCTTCCTCCTCCTTTTTCCCTCCCTCCTCTCTCTTCCCCCTCCTCCTCCTCTTCCTTTTCCATCTCCTTCTCTCCTCCTTCTTCTTTCCCTCCTCCTCCTCCTGCTTGTTATATTTTTTGACCACATATGATTCTCTCTGATATGATGCGTCAGGGAGGAAAGTGACAGACGTGCCAAAAGTGTGAAGCAGACGCAGTAGAAGGGTATAACTTTTTGTGCCCGGTGGTATATAAGTAGATACAGGAATGGCAAAAGTTATATTGACAACAGTATACTCAGGGATATATCAAGCTTGCCAGGCGTAATAATAATAATAATAATAATAGTAATAATAGTAATAGTAATAATAATAATAATAATAGTAATAATAATAATAATAATAACAATAATAATAATAATAATAATAATAACAGTAACTAAGGTCAATGTGAGTGTGTGTGTGTGTGTGTGTGTGTGTGTGTGTGTGTGTGTGTGTGTGTGTGTGTGTGTGAGAGAGAGAGAGAGAGAGAGAGAGAGAGAGGGGGGGGGACTTATGACAGTAGGGGGGGGGGTCTTTTATCGCTCTCTCCCGCCTTCCATATTTTCCAGCCATTGTTTTTATGTACCTGGAGAGCGAGGTGTCTGTGAGAGTGTCGCGCGCTTAGCCTCTTGATGATGATGATGATGATGATGATGATGATGATGATGATGATGATGGTGTGTGTGTGTGTGTGTGTGTGTGTGTGTGTGTGTGTGTGTGTGTGTGTGTGTGTGTGTGTTGTTGTCATTAAGCAGGCAATACTATAACACAGACTACACGTGTTAAAAACCAAACACACAGCATAAATCACAAAGCTTAACCAGGATAGAAGCTTAACACGCTCTAAAACCCTATCACCAAAGCTCTACCAGGATTTACATGACCTTAACACCCTCTAACACCCTCCTTATCACCCAGAGTTCAGTGCTTACAACACTTTGAGGGGAGATGGACGCCGACAATGCCAAAAGTTGTCCAATCCGTTGACTGTGGTGGTGGTGTAGGGTAGGGGAAGGGAGGAGTTGGGTGGGGTGTGGTATGAGGTGGGAGTAGGGTGTGGTGTGAGGTGGGGAGAGGCTGGGATGTGGGTGGTGAGGGAAGGTGGGGATGGGGGGGTGTAGGGAAGGTGAGGGTGTGGTTGGGGGGATGAGTTAGGGTGGGGAAAGGTGGGGGAAGGGGAGAGGAGGGGGAAGGGTGTGATAGATGGGTGGGTGAGGCAAGAGAAAGACAGATAGATAGACAGACAGATACACAAAAAGACAGACCCAGATCAATAGACAGACAGAGACAGGTATATACAGAGACAGAGAGAGAGAGACAGGGAAAGAGACGGAGTGACAGGGAAAGAGAGTGAAAGAGAGAGACAGGGAAAGAGAGAGACAGAAAAAGAGGAGAGGGTTTGATACATCTCTCTCTCTCTTTTTATTACGACCTACCGTGTGGGTTTAGCGTGGTCGTTGTACAGGGGGTCGTGTGTGTGTGTGTGTGTGTGTGTGTGTGTGTGTGTGTGTGTGTGTGTGTGAAATAGACAGATAGATAGGCAGACAGACACAGAAATAAAGCCACATAATCTCACCCTTACGTTTATACTAACACACACACACACACACACACACACACACACGACACCCCCCACACACAAGACCTCCCACACAAACAACACCCCCACACACACGACACCCCACACACACACACAAGACCTCCCACACAAACAACACCCCCACACACACAACACCCCACCCACACACCCCCCCAAAAAAAAACTAACTTCAATCTCTCCCCCTACACAGATGGGGCATCACAGCATGGATGGTCTGGAGATGCTGGACCCAATCTCCTCTTCCTCGATGACCACGCTCACGCCCATGAGTGACGGCGGGTCCATGCACCAGCTCCACGGGGCAGTCTACACCCACAGTCCCATGAATACGATGATGCCCCACCCCGGTCTCACCCATCCACATATGCCCCTCAGGTTGGTGCTGGTGTCTATCTACCTATCTATCTATCCATACCTATCTGTCTGCCTATCTAACTATCTATCTATCTACCCCCACACACTCTCAAGGACCCTCACTTTCACCCGCTTTCGCTACATACACATCCTTACACCCCTTTTCTCACATATCCCAAAACTGTACATTTTTCTTACCTCCTACACCGACACACATATACACCCACACATCCCTTTTCAACTCTTCCTTCGCCCACACACACCCACACTCGTTTTCACTCCTCTCACCCCTTCCCTCACCCTTACATAGACCCTCTCACTCTTTCCCCTCGCCCCCACACACCCACACTTATCTTCCCACCCACTCCCACCCCTTCCTCTCACCCACACACACCCACACTTACTTTCCCACCCCCTCTCACCCCTCCCCTCACCCCCACACACCCCTCCCCTCACCCACACACACCCACACTCACTTTCCCACCCCTCCTTGCCCCTTTCCCTCACCTCCATACGCCCACACTTACTTTCCCACCCCCTCCCACCCCTCCCCTCACCTCCATACGCCCACACACCCCTCTTCCCTCACCCCACAGCACCTCTCTAAGTCAAACACGCAGCACAGCACCTCAGCACTCGGCCAGTCAGCACCCTATTCAGCGAGGTTATTATGGCAGTCACCCCTCCAGCACTGCGCATTGCCACAAGGGGGAGAGGCGGAGGGGACGCTGAGTGGAGAGAATGGAGCGAGAGAGAGACGGAGAGAATAGAGGACAGAGAGGGAGAGAATGGAGGAGAGAGGGAACGGAGGAAAGAGGGAGAGAATGGAGGGGGAGAGGCAGAAAGAAAGGAAAGACTGGAGAGAGAGAAATGGCGAGAGGGGTAAACTGGAAGCGATGAGAGAGAGAGAGAGAGAGAGAGGGAGAGAAAGGGGGGGGGAGGGAAAGTGAAGTAACTGGGTGAGGACTTACAGAGAAGAGAAGAGAGGAAGACGAGGAGGGTGAGATGGAGAGAAAGGGAGAGAAGAGAAAGAACTAGAGGGAGAGAGGGAGGGGGGACTGAAGAAAATTGTAACAAGAAAAAAAAAAGAAAAGGGAGATACTAGAGAGAGAGAGAGAGAGAGAGAGAACAAAGGACAAGGTGAGGCAGGTTGTAGAGGAACTGAAGGGAGGTGAGGCGGGAATGGAGGTAAGGTAGGTAGGTAGGTAGGTAGGTAAGCAGGCGGGTAGGTGGGTAGACAGGTAGATGGAAGAATATGGAAGACGAGGCAGGAATGGAAGGAAGGTGAAGTAGGTAGGTTGGTAGAAAGTAAGAAATGCTCTCTCTCTCTCTCTCTCTCTCTCTCTCTCTCTCTCTCTCTCACACAGAAGACCACCACCATCCCAACTACATTTACTTTTCTTCATCTGACGTTAAGCCGACCAAACCCGATTTACTCCTGTCTTGTACCACGCATGCTATAACCTTTGACCTCCCCTCCCCTCCTCCCTGACCTCCCCCCGCCCTCCCCTTTCCCCTCTTCCCCTCCCTCCCCTACCCCTGGCTCACCCTCCCTCCCCCCCTTTCACCAAAACACTCTGTAACAGGTCTCATTCTAACCTAACCTACCAATTACCAAAACATGCTCAAGGTTACTCAAATCCACACAACTTGGCTCTTCCATATACGTCTACTTTCAGCTCCTAGTCTCACCTTTTACCTGCCGATCCAAGAAGCTCATTAACGTCCGTCTTCGTACTTTCCTTTCCCCTCAGCATGCACGACACGGACACGGACCCTCGCGAGCTGGAGGCCTTCGCAGAGAGATTTAAGCAACGTCGTATCAAGCTGGGAGTCACTCAAGCTGATGTGGGCAAAGCATTGGCCAACCTCAAGCTTCCTGGAGTGGGGGCCCTATCACAGTCCACAATCTGCAGGTGAGATAAGAGATAGTGAGACAGAGATAGGCAGGTGAGATGTGAGATAGTTATAGGCAGGTGAGATGTGAGATAAAGAGGTGAGATGAAAGATAGTGAGATTGAGATGTGGGTAGGTAGGGATATGGAGAGATGGAAGGAGGTGTTTTGTGGGAGTTCAAGGTGGAGAGGGACTGTGTGTGTGTGTGTGTGTGTGTGTGTGTGTGTGTGTGTGTGTGTGTGTGTGTGTGTGTGTGTGTGTGTGTGTGTGTGTGTGTGTGTGTGTGTGTGTGTGTGTGTGTGTGTGTGTGTGTGTGTGTTTGTGTGTGTGTGTGCTGATGATGATGATGACAAAGGTGACGATAATGATAAATGATGAGATTATATATATGTGATGTAACAATAATAATAATAATAATAATAATAATAATAATAACAACTCTTTTCCACATCCACACACACACACACACACACACAAAAAAAAAAAACAATACCACAGTTTTTTACACACACATACAGTACATCACCACCAAAAAAATCCAACCCTCTCTCTTCTAACAATTTCCTTTTCTCTCTGTCTCACGCGCACAGGTTCGAATCCCTGACGCTCTCGCACAACAATATGATCGCCCTCAAGCCAGTCCTGCAGGCGTGGTTGGAGGAAGCCGAAGCCCAAGCCAAGAACAAGAGAAGGGATCCGGAAGCCCCCTCGGTCCTTCCCATGGGCGAGGTAGATGAAGTGAGGATGAGAGCACGTCACTACCAATGGGGGTTTCAGGCCTAATTATTTACCTGTTATTTACCTGGAAATTGGCCAGGTGTTCACTTATCTACCTGGAAATTGGCCAGGTGTTCACTTATCTACCTGGAAATTGGCCAGGTGTTCACTTATCTACCTGGAAATTGGCCAGGTGTTCACTCATCTACCTGGAAATTGGCTAGGTGTTCAATTATCTACCTGGAAATTGGCTAGGTGTTCATTTATCTACCTGGAAATTGGCCAGGTGTTCACTCATCTACCTGGAAATTGGCTAGGTGTTCATTTATCTACCTGGATATTGGCCAGGTGTTCAATTATCTACCTGGAAGTTGACCAGGTGTTCAATTATCTACCTGGAAATTGGCCAGGTGTTCAATTATCTACCTGGAAATTATTTAAGTTATTCATTTATTTTATTCACTTATCTACGTCGAATTTTCATTATTTATTAAGAGGACATTCTATATCTATCGATTTTATATTTATCTATTATTTATCTATCTATCTTATTACCTATTCACCTATGGCCAAAGATTTACTAGGTATTTTATCTATCGGTGGACCCTCAATGTACCTATCTATCACTCATTTATCTATCTATTCAGCCCCTTCACCCTTTCACACCGAGGACCTCTGTATTTTATTCTTGCTTCCCTCAGACGATTTTCCTCAGATGCAGATCCCGGTTAAGGAAGCTCCCTAACTCCTCTTCCTAAGCGATTTATTTTACTTATTACATCTCTCCCTTGTGTATCACTTACATCAATCTAATATCGCCAGTCTGCATCAATAACGTACAGGGCGATATTAGCCTAACACCTCTTCCTAAGCGATTTATTTTGCTTATTACACCTCCCTCTCCAGCGTTACTTCAATCATCTAATATCACCACAGTCTGCATAATCTAAAAAAAATATCAGCCTGCCATATAAAAACAAAATAAATCGCTAAGGAAGAGGTGTTAGGGAGCTTCGATTATACTGGTCACAGCCTTCATTAATCCCGTATAAATCCAGTAATCCCCCTTAAGCTGAAGAAAATCGTTTGGGAAGGTAAGAATGGAGCTTTAAATCGTCTTCTGGCCAGCACTCAATGTTACTACTAAGACACATGGGGATTTTCTCTCTCTCTCTCTCTCTCTCCGTCTGTGTGTGTGTGTGTGTGTGTGTCTGTCTGTCTGTCTGTCTGTCTGTCTGTCTCTCTCTCTCTCTCATCTTAAGGAGCCACGAAATCGTCTGAGAAATTACCTGACGGAGGCGGGGACGGGGGGGGGGGTTGAGCCGGATCAGCCCCAGTACGTAAAGGCGGTTCTTGATGGGATTAATTAAGGAGGGGGAGACCGAGGAGGAGGTGGGGAGGGGGTATGTATGTGAGGAAGGGAGGGGGGGGTTGTGGGAGGCAGACTGATGGATAGATAGATAGATAGATAGATTAGACAGATGGTTACTTGCATGGGAGGGCGGGTGGTGAGTCGTGTAAGGATGGATAGGTTAACAGAAATAGATAGACAGATGGATAGATAGATAGACAGACAGACAGATAGATAGATAGACAGACATAGATGGATACAGACAGACAGGTGGATAGACAGATAGATAGATGGACAGACAGACAGATAGATGGATAAACAGATAGATGGACAGATAGACAGACAGACAGAGAGATAGACAGATAGATGGATGGACAGACAGACAGACAGACAGACAGGCAGAGAGATAAATAAAGAGATGTCAACGTTCAGTAGCTGAGTCAGTGATTCTAAATAAAACAGAGATTAAAAGGCAACAACTCAGCATCTAATCATAAAGTCAGCATCCACTATGTAGGTTAGTGAGTCAGCAAGGTAGGTGAGTCAGTGAATACGAGTCAGTGAATCAGCATACAATCAGCTAATTCGGTGAGTCAGTATATACACAGCGAAGTCAGTAAGTCAATGAATAAGAGGGAGGAGGAGGCCAAGGATGAGATGGAGGGATGGAGTGGAGAGGTATATGAAAGAGGGGGGGTGGGGGGTGAGCTGGGAGCAGGGCAATGAAATGGCGGGGGACAGGGCGACATGGAGGCGATTATTTTGTGGCCACCCCTTACAGGATTAAAGCGTCTGGCAATAGATAGATAGATAGAGTCAGGCGGAACATAAGGTACAATGGGGTAATAAATCAGTCCTTCCCCCAGGTCCTCCAAATCCCTAACTGGGTGGAATCAAGAGGCCTTTTATTTGCCACTTGAAATAAGAGGCCGAGAGGCAAGAGGAAATTGGGAGTACAGCCTGGAGTGAACTTAAGTGCCTGGGAAGCCGTAGGAGGTCTGTAGTTGAGGCAAATCCATAGTTGAATAGAGACAGACAGATAGACAGACAGACAAAAAAAGGAGGGTAAGACAGACAGACAAAAAAAGTGTCACAGTCAAAAAACAGGTGAGACAGACAGACAAAAAAAAGGGTAAGACAGACAAATAAAGGGTGAGACAGACAGACAAAAAATGATCAGACAGACAAAAAAACGGTGGGACAGACAGACAAAAAAGGGGTTAATACAGACAAAAAAAGGCAAGACAGACAGACAGATCAAAGGGCAAGACAGACAGACAAAAAAAGGGTGAGACAGACAGAAAAAAGGAGGATGAGACAGACAGAAAAAAGGGTAAGACAGACAGACAAAAAACAAAAGGTGAGACAGGGACCAAACAAGGGCAAAGACAGACAGACGAAAAAAGGGGGGTTAAGACAGACACAAAAGAGGGTGAGAGACAGAAAACAAAGGTGAGACAGACAGAAAAAAAAAAGGTGAGACAGACAGACAAAACAAAAAAGGTGAGACAGACAGACAAAACAAAAAAGGTGAGACAGACAGACAAAGAAAAATGGGTAAGACAGACAAAGAAAAGGGTGGGACAGACCAAAAAAAAAGAAAATGTGGTTAGACAGGCAGACATTATAGTTTCACTGACCAGGTAACTTTCAGCTCAAGAAATATAATTAATCTTAAAGGCTCTTATGGCTGAAGGAAAACCAACGTTAGAATCCAATAAACGATTCAGTGCCATATATATAAAACAATAATTTGAGCTTATAAGAGACTTTAAATTATACGATATGACTGACCTTAACCCTGGAGTCCTACATGACCACCGATCTCTCGTAAACTGAAGAAAGCATGAGAGTAACAATGATAAACAAAAGACGCCATGACATTAAAAGCACTATATTTTTCCCTTTATCTGCCTATTATTTACGACATCGGTAGGAATTATAGCGATCTTGAAAACAGGAATTATAGCCATCTTCAAAACCGTAGCCTCCGTGGATGAAAATAAAAATAAAAACGAAAAAATGAAAAGCAGAACTGTATGCTGTAACACGTAGGCGGTGTAACTAGTGGTCCTTGTCTGGCCGTGGCTTAATTGCGTACACACTCAACTCGACTTGTGTAAATTATCCCGCTTCTGACTTTAGGCCTTCACACACCACTCCACACCACTACCACGCCGCTCCATACCACTCCACACCAGTCCATACCACTACCACGCAGCTCCATACCACTAACACACCGCTACATACTATTACCACACTCCTTACCACCCCATATACTACCACACTACTCCACACCACTACCACACTGCTACATACCACTCCACACCACTCCATATCACTACCACACCACTCCATATCACTACCACTGCTACTCTCATCCACACACATCACCACCGCTGCCTCCACAAACGTACATCTCTCTCCACCCCACACACCATTACCACATCTTCCACACACCACCACAGCACCACTAACCTCCACACACACACACACACACACACACACACACACTCTCCACATCTCTTCACACACACACACACACAATCTCCACATCCCTTCACACACACACACACACACACACACACACACACACACACACACACACACTCCACATCCCTTCACACACACACACACACACACACACACACACACACACACACACACACACACACACACACACACACTCTCCACATCCCTTCACACACACACACACACACACTCCACATCCCTTCACACACACACACACACACACACACACACACACACACACACATCCCTCCACAACACCATCACCATGACTAAAAAACAAAGTACGTAAGAAATGGGGGAAATAGGTAGGATATGAGAGCGAAATAGGTACAAAATTGGAGGAAATGGGCATCAGTGGGCACGAAATAGGGTCACATGGGTACGAAATGGGTTCAAGACAGGTACAAAGGTGTATTAAATAAGTACAAAATAGTTCAAACAGGTACGAAATAGTAGGAAATGGGGGGAAAATTAATAGGTGGAAGCCAGCAACGATGAACAGGAAATGAGTACACAAAGGGTACAATATTAGAAAGGAATGAGTTCAAAAGTGTGTTCAAAGTGAGTTCAAAGTGAGTCCAAAATGAGAAGGTGAGTCCAAAATGAGGTCAAATGAGTCCAAAATTGGCCCAACACGAGTTCAAAATGAGTTTAGAGTGAGTCCAAAATGAGCTCAAAATGAGTACAAAAATGGATCCAAAGTGAGTCCAAAATGAGTTCAGAATGAGTCCAAAATAAGTCCCAAGCGAGTCCAAAAATGAGTTCAAAATGAGTCCCAAATGGGTCCAAATGAGTTCAAAATGAGTCCAACACGAGTTTAGAGTGAGTCCAAAGTAAGTTCAAATTGAGTACAAAAATAGGTAAAGGTAGGCTAACAGGGGGTCTTAGGGTACAGGTATTCGTGTATCAAAGGTGGTTGTTCTGAGTGCTGGCCATCCCTCATTCTCGCCCTTACTGATCGCTGCCACAAGGGTCATTTTACCCTGGACACACTCTTTACGGGGGCTTTGGGCTTCACACTACTCCCCCCCCCCTTCCCTCCGTCACTCTACTCACACTTCTTGCACCTTAAGTTCCTCACGCTGTGCCATGATCAGTGTTAAGTGATAATGGCTGATAATACGAAAAATAATGATAATGATCTACCCATCTGTCTGTCTGTCTATCTTTCTATCTATCTACCTGTCAGTCTATTTATTTATCTATCTATCCTTCTATCTATCCATATTTCCTTCACTTATAATTGTAGTTTTTAGATTGGTGTATAATTTAGGTTAGATTATATTAAGCTTATGACACCTGCCCCACCCTCACCTGTACTCGTTAATTAACCCCTTCAGTACGATGACACCTGCTTCTTGTAATTCATTCTTGCTGTGGTAAAAGATGTATTTTATCCTTTATTTCACAAAGTCTATCTTACGCTGAATAAAACTGCCTGGAGATAGCACGAATGAATTAAAGGCATCATCGTTGTGAAAGGGTTTACCAGTTTCCTACGATGACCTCTCTCTCTCTCTCTCTCTCTCTCTCTCTCTCTCTCTCTCTCTCTCTCAGTTCTTGCTACCAACCCAGAGCTGTCTTGGAGAAATGGTTAGAAGACAAAAATCCACAAGTCCCTTTTACTTCAATATATCACAAAATCTTATGAAAATCACCAGGAATTAGTAAGAACAAACCATCCTCTTTTCACCTTAACTTGGCCTAGATTTTGGTCTTCCTGTAGCCTATTTCATGTAACCCAGTAATAGAATAAGACAGTACTAAGGCTCTGCACTGCTTCGTGACTAGTACCATATTCCAATGTTCATCTATGGCAACAACTCAACACTGAAGATGGAGAGATGGCAATTTTAGGCCACGTTAAAGTGAAAAGAGTATAGCATAAGGCATCATCGTAGTGAAAAATATTATCCGTTTGGCCACATTTGATTTTTCTACCTGTGAGATCAATTTGCTTGCTTCTCGACCTTACTCTCCTTCACGCACACCTGACTCACTCACCTGTATACCTCAACCTCACCTGCCTACATACCTGGCCTACACCGCCTTACAAATCTGTTTCACACACGTACAGCTGCGGTCGACAGATTTTGCACTATCTCGAAGCAGTTTCAAACTTCAATGGGACCTTGCCATACTAATCAGCTGTGTATGAATCTCCCTTTGCATAGATACATTGCACATACATATATATATTTCACAAACATACATTTCATTCACATGCACAGTTCCAGTCAAGAATCCTGGTACTCATACAGAGTTCGAAACTATTAAAGCGTGATTCGAATCCTTCCAACTGGCTTGAATATTAATGAATACTTTAGCAACGCTTCATGAAATTTCGGAACTGTATTGAGACTCTAAAAGAACTACTAACCATAACTGTACACACACACACACACACACACACAAACACACACACACACACACACACACACAAAACGACTTATTACTGCAGTCTCATTTGTGGATTAGTACAGAGCCCTTGATTCACGACAAAATGCAACCAGTAGACTTTGTAATGTCAGTAGTTATCTTGTTACTGGCAACCCACCTGACCCGAGACGAGGTTGGACTGCCTTCAAAGCTACCCCCTGCCCCCCTCTAGTCCCCCCCTCCTCACGCTATGCACAGAAGAAAAAAAAACATGCACAGTAACAGCCACTGGTTTGTCTCTTCCATTTCATTCTGAGGAAGGAGATACCACAGATCAGTGTTTCTCCTCATGGTATCAAAAGTGCAACTGTGCTATGAAGTGATGTCACAAAATCCATAGATATTCACTGGACTTTACAATATCACTTCCTAGCTTAATTGCACAATCATTTTCAGAAGTCTTGTAGCCTCTCCTTGGCTCTCCATGGACTTTGAAAATTAGTCTGGTAATTCCAAAGCAATTGACAATGATGACTAATCAGATGAACCTTCAATCGGTGTCAGCAGCTTCGGATCCAACAAGTTATTTTTCAAAGTCCACACAGAGAAGGAAGAGAGGCAACAGTACTTTTCTGGTTGTGGTAGACTTGTGAGCCATATTTTCTACGCATCTTATATTCCCACCCCTAGCTGGAGTGAAGACGTAGCCAAAGTTACACTAAATGAATTTCCATGGATGTTTATGCGGGAGTTCGAAGCTTCACTAGGCAACACGAGAAACCCTTGGCGATGACACCATTACTCGTGTAGTCAAGAGAAGCCTGAGCCACCAAGTGAGAGTCTTTGTCAGGTGTGAATCCCAGGCTACGATTTCCTCTTAGCTAAGGGCCGCGGCAGAAAATGAGTAGAAACTATGGACCATGAGTTTAAGAAGGATCATGGAATCAGACCATTTGAGTCGTTGTTGCTATATGTGGCCTGTGTCGGTAGTACCTGTGTCCCCCTCCCCCTCACTACTTAATCAATGTCACCGCCAACCCTCCTTCATGTCACGGCACCTCAGTACCACTATGCCCCGTTTAAGTACAGTAGTTCCCCACTCTGCCCCCCTCCACCTCAAAAAAGAAAAAAAAAAATGAGATCAGTGAATTGACACTTTCTGCCACTGTGGTGGATCTGTCACCCTGAACCACTTTAAACACCAAATTCTTGTGATTTAAGCAAATGGATGCTAAGAATCAACCAGCCATCACCACCAACAGTGATTATCAATGTTCTGTGAGTGACAGTAAGTGCCACAACAGCAAGAGTTGTACAAGCCCGGTTAACCGTCCAAAGACCTTGTCCCATTTCTATCACCAGGTGCTGTTTATTGAGTTTCCATGTTAACTACGCTGAAAACAAAAATCCATTTGTCAACGTATTACAAAGAGGCCTAAAACCTTGGAAGCGGTGCATTCTCTCCCACTGTTGTTTTTTGTACTAAAGTTAAGCTCAGAATATCATTCCCTCCTTCACAGATACAAGTTTTTGACTCTGGTACATGATACTTCACATCGCAGGTAATTTCACTCCATTGAAAGAGTATTCCCAGTAGTGAATAAAGAGGCTCTTATTAGGGTACTTCTTAGTCTCACAATTTTTACACTAATGACTTACCTATACTGTATATTACTCTAAGTTTCATTCCACAATCTAGACAACACACATCACAGGTGAGGACTTTTTGAGCTGTGAAATATCTGTAAGTGACCTTCAGACACAAGTGATCAGAACACTGTAACACCAGACCAGTTCGGTAGCCTGTAGTTGGAGTCACTTGCTGTTTTTGTAAGGTCAGTGCAGAATTTCTGAAAGTGAATAATCCTTACAAATGCTTAGTGATTCCAGACTCATTTCTTCCCTCTTTTCCTCAGGCTAAGAAGGCACAAGAAACAGGAGCACGAGGTAAGTTAGATTACTGACACAAATTTTTTCCACTGCCAACAGAAGCGCAAACGTACATCGATCGCTGCCCCAGAGAAGCGGTCACTCGAGGCATATTTTGCAGTGCAGCCACGACCCTCTGGTGAGAAGATTGCAGCCATTGCCGAGAAGCTGGATTTGAAGAAGAACGTGGTGCGTGTGTGGTTCTGCAATCAGCGCCAGAAGCAGAAGCGAATGAAGTTCGCAGCCACACAGAAGCAGATGGCGGGGGCTAACGTGCACACCTCAATGGGTTCCATGATGACGTCCCCCATGCCGCCACATACGCCGGTCCCGTAGTGGATGGCCTCCCCTGGTGCCCGCCCCGCCCTCGACCTCCAAGCCCGCTCCGCCCATCACCAGCAGCAGCAGCACCATCACCAGCAGCAGACTAACCGCCCCTCACCCAACTCCACCACCAACACTGCCCCATGCCCGCCCACGCCACGCCCATTTTGGACGGATCAAGGCGATGCTGGGGATCGGTGGATGGCACCGGGTCCCTCATGGGCATATAGTTACGCCTATGCTGCTGCTCACGCCCACCAGGCCACACGGCAACTGACGCAGTGACGCCAGGCCAACCAGTGGGTGGACACACCCGGCGATATGGATGAGTGGCAGCATCTATACGCCGAGTGGTGCTGGGATGGATTTGCGGGCCAGTCGAGGTGAGGGCAGGGCGTGGTCTTGGGTCACCCTGGGACAGGAACCACCAGGGGGCCATGAACCACGTCTAGTTAAGGCACCAGGGGTCGGTAGTTGTACATGACCTCCAGCGAAGTCAGGCCAAGGAGGTAGATATGTGTGTGTTACCTCCAGTGAAGACAGGTCGAAGAGGAGGAAATATGAGTGTGACCTCCTGTGAAGGCAAGTATAGGAGGATATATGTGTGACCTCCAGTGAGGTCAGGTCAAGGAAGACAATGTGAGTGTGACCTCCAGTGAAGAAGACAGGTCAGGAGGGGGATATGTGTATGACCTCCAGTAAAGAAGACAATTCAAATAAGGAGGTGCGACTTTTAGTGCCCTTGTTCTGAATAAGACCTCACAGCTAGTCTCCTTATACCAGTGACCTCACACAGTTGTCCGCTCGTGTTCGGGTTCACACTCTCACGCGGCCCGGGCGCACCAGAGCACATATGTGATTTTTTTAGAACTCTTTCAAGGTTTGACTGTGAAATCCATGAATGTCAGGACAATTTGTACAAAATTAGTGTAAGTCTCCCAGTTTCCTGCGAGTAAATGAATGCGGCCGCGTGCCCTACCCGGTGATATCACGTGAAACACTGTTGTGGTGGCGGTTGGGGCCAGAGGCTTCTAGAGGCTTCTTGGGCCACCGTCAATCGCTGCACACCACCAGATTTTTCCCCCAAGTTTCCCCAATAAGGTTTTTCCCACGCAGTAAGAGGATTTTGAAGGCCTGAATGACGCGAGTGAGTGGACGTGTGGCCCCGTATCACACTGGGCGCTCTGTTGATAACCTCTCTTGCTTTTGCCTTTTCCCAATTCCGTGCCCTGCCCACCCATTTTGGAATAGGTGGGGAAGTGGGTCGGGATGATGACGATGATGATGATGATAATGATCCACAGTACGGCTGACGAGTTAGGTCTTATATCATGTATCTATTAAGGACTCTACGACAAGCCTTTTTTCTTTTTAACCAAAGAAGTTGTACATATAATATATTAATGGTACCAAACTTTACTATCACGCCATAGTAAAGTCAACTTGCACTTCCACGTGCATCAGAGCTCAAGGATTTTGTGAACTAGTCGTAGGTAGCTGTAGTTAAACCGGTAATTGTTAAGTTTAGATGCCAGTAACCTTATTTATGGGCATTACGCATGAGCAGACCTAAACAGACCTAACCCGACCTAACCTTGAAAGTCCACATAAATAATCTTTCCCTTTACTGACAGGGATAATGGGCGAAGGATGCCAAGACTGAAGGATGGAAAG
This sequence comes from Coenobita brevimanus, assembly GCF_032717465.1. Classification (NCBI taxonomy): domain Eukaryota; kingdom Metazoa; phylum Arthropoda; class Malacostraca; order Decapoda; family Coenobitidae; genus Coenobita; species Coenobita brevimanus. Next base: position 1,688,498 of record NC_136999.1, on the reverse strand, counting down.
GTTAGGACCAAAGGATAATTAGGCCTGAAGGATGTGAGGCTTAGAAATGAAGTACCGTGTGTTGTTTTGATGGTCAGGATAGGTTTGGTTTGGTCTGGTCTGTGTAGTGGCCATTTACAAGCTACCGGGGCTAAATTTAAACACTACCGATAATTCCTTCATTGTTTATTTCTCCTCACACGTGTTACCGGAACCAACGCCCTGGCCTGACCTACAAGAAGAAGAAAAAGAAAGACAATAAGAGTGCTCAGGTCCATCTCCCGTCTTACACCGATACTAAGAAAACGAGAAGAAATCTTTAAGAAAAGGTCCTCCCGATCCGTAAAGAAATACACAGATTCCATCCTGCTTGTTCTAAAGTGATGGTTTATATTTTAATGATGGAGTTTACAAGAAGGCTTTAAAGAAGAGGAAAAAGAAGAAGACAAAGATGATGATACGATGATACTAATGATGATGATGAAGATAATAATGATGATGATGATGATGGCTTACTTCTGCAGACAGGTGAATATAATACTCAAATACCATCCTGGCTGTTTTAGGGCACAACTGAAGGCTCACAATTTGACCACTAGGCATTTAGGAAGATAATAATACTCCAGACCAGCAAAAGAAATACTCAATTGCCATTCTGATTGGCTTAAACCAGAAGGCATGGGTGTGGGAAGGCTGTAATAATTCTGATTGGCAAATGAATACTCAAACTTCATTCTGATTAACTACACGTGATAATTTTTAAGCAGGTTTCAGTACTCCAGACTGGTGGAAAAAAAAAAATACAAAGTCACGCCATGCCCATTCTGATTCCCCTAAAAAGGATGATTTCTTGAATGACAGGCTTTTTGAGATTCTAAAATTTTGATTTAGAACTACTCAAGAAAACATACTGATTTTTTTACGGAAAATGAACAGGAGAAAAAAATTACATTAAAAAAAAAAACATACAAGACACAGGTTCAAATTTCAGTGACACGAGTTTTCATGAGATTTTAATATTCCACATTAGAAAATAAATCCTCAGCCTCCATTTTTTTTTTTTTTTTTTTTTACTTTTTACAATGACTATATATTTAAAATTACTATATATTAATTAACTTCAGCCTTTTTTTTTTATCCATTTAGACCAGGTATATCATTTTATTTTTTATATTTACGTGATTATTTATTTATTCTTTTTATTCGATAATTTTTTTGATTGAGAGAATGGCTAGGTCGCTGGGTGAAGCTAAGGTCAGTTCTGAGGTCAAGGTGAGAGGTCAATAGGGGTCAAGATGTGTGTGTGTGTGTGTGTGTGTGTGTGTGTGTGTGTGTGTGTGTGTGTGTGTGTGTGTGTGTGTGTGTGTGTGTGTGTGTGTGTGTGTGTGTGTGTGTGTGTGTGTGTGTGTGTGTGTGTGTGTGTGTGTGTGTGTGTGTGTGTGTGTTTCTTCAACACCACTTCTTTCTCGCCTCTCTTTCTACCATTAACCCCCTTCTCTCACCACCACTCTCTCCACCACTACTAAGTCTATCACCACTATCACCATCACTAAAGCTACACTCTCACCGCCACTATCACCACCATCATCACAGTACCGTCTCACCAGTTCTTGCATCATCACCACTTTTTCACCACAGCTTACATTACCATTACTTTCATCATCACCAATCTCATCACTTCTCTCAGTATCACCATCATCACTCTCACCACTTTTACAACCAAACTATCACCACCATCATCACCACCAGCATCACCAAAATTCCCAATCAACGCCACTCTGTCATCACCACCAACACCACAACTATCACCATCAACCACACGACTCTATCACCATTACCATCAACATCACCATCACCACCATCACTCTAGGAAAAACTTACAAAATTTTCTATCTATCTATCTATCTATTGCCAGACGCCAGCCCGGAAATTACATGAAAAAATGGAGGTTACAGAATATTCTAATGTGGAATTGGTATAGAACTTCTAGAAATAAGTTACAAAAAATATCACTGCCAGAAGACTTATAATTCAGAATAAAAAAGGTTACCAAATAGTCACGAAGAAGTGCTGCTGTGCTTTTTCCAATGTCACAAAATCAACACCAGCTGGAGTGTTAAAATTTAGCATTACATGGAGTTTACATGAAAAAAAAAAAAAATGGCCTGAAATTGGCAAGACACTCCAAAATTAATGTTACAAAATTTCCATTGCTAGAAGACTCAAAAAAATCAGATGGAGTTACAATATAATCATGAGAATTTAACATGGAATTTCATTGATCTAAAAGGGATCCAATCTTCTATGCTTTACCATTAACAATCTAGTCAGTCAATGCCAAATAATAAAGGAAAAAATAAAGTCAAGGAAGCATGCATTACCAAAGGAGGTGAAATCTAGTCATATATATATATATATCTAAGGTGCGTCTTACAAGGTGAAAATTAAGCCATGAAATCTGTATATAGGAGTCAGTGAAAGACAGAAGACGGATGGTGAAGTACAGCGAGGAAAACAGTAGCAAGAAAAATGTCTGCCTGTGAAAGATATTGCCGTCTGTTGGTAAATGGCATAAAAATGAGAGAAAAAAGAAAATTAGAAAGAGAAATGCTGAAAAGAGAGATAAGAAATGCAAAAATAAAGAAGAGAGACGTACTGAAAAGAAAAAGTGAATGTCTGAGTGAAAGCTGTAAATAAAGATGAATAATAAAGTTTTTTAGGAGATTTAGATGATGAGAAAAATGAAGAAAATTAGGAAAATCACTGAGGAAAAAAAATGTCTCAAGAAAAAAGGGTAAGAAAAATGAGATCTGCACTGAAAATAAAAAAAGAAAAATATCCGATAGTGAGAAGAGAAAATAGTTAAAAATAAATGGGAGATAAAAGTGATGGAAAAAAGGGAGAAAAGAAAGAATAGAAAGTCAGTGAAAAAAGTGAAAGAAAATGAATAAATGGTGTACGAGGGGGGATGCAGGGGGGGGGAGGTGGGGGTGAGGGGAAGGGGGGAAACAGAATGGAAAAAAAAAGCCTTGTGTCTTTAAATCATCGCGCTAGTCAATTAGAGAGAGAGAGAGAGAGAGAGAGAGACAGGTAATTAGTATTCCCACCTGGACGTGTCTCTAGTCAATCGCCATGGCAACGGATATTGTCCCACGCCCTTAACCCTTTACCGCACTTTTTTTTTTTAACCCCTTCAGTTCGACGACAATTTTTTTTAACCTCTTCCCTTCGATGACGTAATTTCTTTTCATTTTAACCCCTTCACTTCGATTTTTTTTTTTTTACCTTCACCCTTTCACTTCGATTTTTTTTCGTTTTTCACCCCTTCACTTCGATGACGCAATTTCAATATATTTTTCTTCTTCCAGACGATTTTCTTCAGCTTAAGGGAGAGGATTTTCTGACCTGGGGGGACAGACCCTTAAGATTTACCCTTTTCAGTCGAAGAACCCCCCCCGCAGCTGAAAAAATCGTCTTGGGCTGCTGAGAATTAAATATATATAACGTCGTTGTGGTGAAGGGGTTGCGCCGGTTAAAGAAGCTCCCTAACACATCTTCCTAAGCGATTTATTTTGCTTATGACTCCTTACTATCTTCCTTTGTGTCACTTAAACTGAATTACCATCAGCATAAATAACATACAAACTGATATTAACCAGCCGTATCCAAAAATAAATCGCTAAGGAAGAGGTGTTACGGAGCTTCCTTAACCGACGAGAATACGGAACAAGAGCGAATTGCAAAAGTTGTCATTGGGTTCTTAGTTTCGTCTGAGACATTGTTAAAGATTTAGTTAAGACATTCCTTTAATCTTACCCCTCCTTCGCCTCAGCCTCCATTTTCTGTTGCTCTCTCTCTCTCTCTCTCTCTCTCTCTCTCCTCACCTTAGGTTTCCTCTCATTCTGATCCCTTCTTATTTTCCTCCACTCTTTCACCATCTCGTCTCCCTCCTACCAAACGATCCTCCTCTCTTTCTCCTCTTCCTCCTCCTTCTTCTCCTTCTCCTCCTTTATTTTAGCAAAGTTTTATTATACTTCAGTCCCAGCCATCCTTATTTCCAGCAACCTTCATTATTTTCCAGCCTTTTTCATCCTAGTTCCCAATTTAACCTAACCTACCATGTTTTCCCCTCATATCCCACTTCCCTATTTCACCAGTGCGTCCCCCCTCAACCAAAAAGCCCCCTCAAGCCCCCCCAAGGCCCCCTAAAACCCCCTCAAGCCCCCCGTCAAAGGCCAGCCATAGGAAGGACCCCCCAGCAACTCACCGGATCAATAATAACTTGTAAAAAGCAATCCAGCCGTTAGGTGACTCAGTTTTGGGCTCATATTCAGGGCCCTCTTATGTGTACCGAGAGGGGCAGGGCCGGTGTGTAAGGCGAGGACACACACACACACACACACACACACACACACACACACACACACACACACACACACACACACACACACACACACACACACACACACACACAACACAAACTATAAACTCAAAACAATGCCTCATCTTGCTAATGGACCCTGTCAACCACACACACACACACACACACACACACACACACACACACACACACACACACACACGTACAGCTGCAGTCACAAGTCCTTGGTACAGTCAATGGTCCACTTTTAAGAATCCGACAAGAATCACAAACGTCTTTAAGTCACAGTCCATTTATCTAAGGAGTCCGGAACACCTTAATCCTGTGCCTGGGCAGTAATTGACACTCTCAGGCTCCTACGATGCACTTCCAGCTGAATAAAATCGTCTGGGTTAAGCTGGAATACTATACTTTTTCTACTCTAACTTGGCCTAAAATTGCCATCTCCCTTCATCTTAAATGCTGGGTAAGAACAACAGATTAACACTGGAATGTAGAGCTAGTCAGGAGGAAGTGCTATGGAACGGGTATAGAGCCGTGGTAGTGTCTTTTTTCTGCCACTGAGCTACGTGAAGGAAGTGCTATGGAAAGGATATAGAGCCGTAGCACTGTCTTTTTCTGCCACTGAGCTACGTGAAGAGGGTGTAACGAATGTAGAGCCGTAGTATTGTCTTTTCCTGTCACTGAGCTACGTGAAATAAGCTGCGAAAGGACGACAAACTGGGCCAAGTTAGAGTAAAAGGAGTATAGTCATAACGAGTGCTAGTAGTGACCGTATGAACACCGTCTGCTACGAATCTCTCTCTTCTGAATAAATCGAACAGACAAAACCATCCCGACAGTAAGAGGGTAATGCGAAAGACTCCCACACTCGCTCTCAGCTGAGGGAAAATCGTCTGCTGGAATACACTACCAGAGCTTTCCCGTTCGTGAGAGTTACGCAACCCCTCTGTATCTAAAAAGGAAAAGAAAAAAGAAAAAGTGGCCAATACACTCTGTTAAATCTCTGTACCAGGGACAAATGACTTCAACTGTACATCACCCTAACCCCTGCCTGCCGCGGCCCTGCTCCCGTTCATTCCTTTTATGTGTATAGAAGTAGTTGTCTTTGGGGCCGGATTCTAAGCGCCCTGGGAAGTTCGCAACACCCTTTCCTAGGCGACTTATTCTCCGTAGCACACCTTACAACATTTTCCTGTGTGTTATCTATACCATTTAAATATCGAAATATTTTGCATTCATAACATACAGGAGGATAAAAAAGGTGTAATATAAAGACTAAATCGCTAAGGAACCGGTATTAGGGGCTCTCCCAATGGGCTTAGCATTCGCCTCTTTATTCCTTCCCCATAAAAGGTGTCCAGGAAAGGTAGTCTCGCTTGTCTTTTTTTTTTTTTCTTTTTTCGAAATATGGGTCGCATTTTTGAGTGGCTCTGGGGATGTAACACCTTTCCCTGAGCGATTTATTTAGTACGTTACATCCCAGGATCCTTTTGTATAGTAATGGTGCAAGGGATTTCGATTTTACAGCAATAGAAAATACAGCCATACACCCGAAGATAAAGCGTAACAGACAAAATAAATCGCTCAGGGGAAGCTAAAACGAACCTCCCCACCCTACATAGTATTCAGGTCGTACAGAGAGAGAAGTAATGTTTTTAGGCTGAGAAAAAAAATATGTGTTTGATGAGAGTTTGAGCTTCCTTAGAAAAAAAAAACATGAAAAAACGAAAATATGTGTGTGTGTGTGTGTGTGGCGAAAAACAGGAATTATATTAAAGGAGGAAGTTTTATTTGGGACTGATATTATTATTATTATTATTATTACTCATTACTTTATTATCATTATTATTACTATTATTATTATTATTATTGTTATTATTATTATTACTGTTATTATTACTACAACTACTACTACTTCTACTACTACTACTACTACTACGCTACTGTTACTCAATTATTTCGACATGGTTATTATTACTCTAGTATTGCCGTTAACAAGACCACACATTTTGGAGTTGATAACCATGGAAATAATACCTTCCCCTTTATTTATTTCTCTGTTTATTTATTTATTTATTTATTGTAAAGATGGCTACTCATACTCCGCTCCTGCCGTTAATTTCATCACAGAAAATCGCAGTTGGCAGCCATGAAAAAATAAAAATACATTCCTCTTTTTTGTGAATTTGTTTTATATAATGGAAACAATTTTAGGGGGAAAAAATTCTCAAAAAGTTACAACTCCTTTCTTCAAGCCGTTAATCTTAATAATAAAAACAGGAGTTGGTAGCCAGAGAAAAATTTATTCCTTCATTTTTTCATTTTTTTTCATTTCTCTCTACTGTTAATATTGGAAATCACGAAAAAAATATATATTCCTCTTTTCTCGAACGTTAATATCGGTGGCCTCGAAAAAAACAAAAAAATATTCCTCAGTTTTTATCAATTTTCTAAACTCGAGAAAAATATTCCTTTTTATTTTTATTTTTTTCATTTTTTTCTGATGTTAATATTGGTAACTACGAAAAAAAAAATATTCCTCCTTTTTTTTTTTTTTTTTTTAATACTGTAATTTTTCTATAACACTGATAATGAACACCGAAAAAAATATTCCTCCTTTATTATCTTTTATATTTTTCTCGAGTGTTAATACTGATCACCACGAAAAAAATATTCTTCCTTTGCATTATCACTTCGTTATCTTTATCATTTTCCTGTAAAGCTAGTACGTCCACAGCAAGAGAAAGTGTTGAAGAAGGTGCTACAGAGACAAGCGACTGGCCACCTGCCCTGAACACTCACCTGAAGAAGGGAGGGAGGGAGAGAAGGAGGGAGGGAGATAGGAAGGAGAGACACCTGGACGTTTCCACCTGCTCTTAATTACACACCTGCCAGACACATGCAATAAGATTTACGTGAAATTTGTTTATATTTACGTCTAGTGAAAGTGAATGATGAAGATGTATAGCTTCGTAATTTACACCAGAAGTGACTTTGAATGTTATGAATGTGTATTGATATTTACTGAAGTGAGTGAGAATTCTGTAAAATATTTAAGTTATTCATTAAGTATATTATTTTCTGTATCGGTCCGGGATGTGGTACTAAACACAGATTCTTTTTAATATACATTTACTGAAGTTGCTCTAAATGCTGTATAAATGCTGAAAAATGCTGTAAAAATTCAGCTATATAATAATCGGCAACTTGTATGGGTTTAAATGCTGTAACGAATGATGTAAACAATCCTGTAATCAATAATGTAATCAATTCTGTAATCAATAATGTAATCAATGCTGTAATCAATGCAACAAAAAATTAGAGAATAATACTCATCACAAACATTATCAGCATATTCTACTTTACAATCCGCCAGAAAAAAAAAGAAAGAAAATCGAAATATAATCATGTTCTCTATACCCTTAATAAAATGCTGCTGATTACATTAACATCTTCCAACATTATTTCCATTAAGCAAAAAAAAAAAAAAAAAAAAGAAAGAAAGAAGAGAGAAAGAAAAAGATCACAATTTGGATATTTTTGGCATAATTTTCTTAACATTAAAAAAGATATTAACATGCACATTTCGTTGTACCCTTTCTTTCACAATCCACATAAATTATAAAAAACTGAAAAATGACCATGTTTCAATAACTTCTCTTCCAAAAAGTCACCATAAAAGATAAAGAGAAAATTGGGCATATTTCAGCAATATTTCTTCCACTTTCCACATTAATGATAAAAAAAAAAAATTATCATGTTTTTGTACCTTTTCTTCCACATTCCACATTAATGATAAAAAACACAAATCATCACGTTTTTGTAATTATTCGTTCACATTCAACATTATTGATAAAAACCGAAAAGTTATCAAGTTTTAGTCATTCTTCCTCCACATTCAACATTAGTGAAGGAAACAGATAATTTATGTCTTAGTTACTTCTTCTTCCACATTCAACATTAACGAAGGAAACAGATAATTTATGTTTTAGTTACTTTTCCTTCCACATTCGCCATTACTGATAACGAAGGAAGTACATCGAATTGACAATCAGGAGGGAGACACGAGAAAGATTGCAGGCTGATAAAAGGATCAGTGTAAGGCAGCAAGCAATATTCCTCACGTCTCCTTGCCAAATACTGAGAGAGAGAGAGGAAAGCTGTACAGGAAAAAAGTGAGAAGCTGGTATGTTCCTGTGTTAATTTTTCTTGGATTTCAGTAGGACGCGTTAATGTGAGTGATTTTAATTTGTTTTTGGAATTTTGGGATCGTTTTTGAGAGACAGAGTTAATATATATCAAGTGAAATGTTTGTTATATGAAAGTGCAAGAGTATTGATGTTATAGGTAAAATTGAAATGATGATGTTGATGATGATGATGATGATGATGACGATGGTGATGATGATGGTTAACTTTTACCAGCCAGTGTTATATATGCTAAAAGAGGTGATGATAATGAGGATGATAATGATGGTGGTAGTGATGATAATGATGATGATAATAATGATGATGATTTTTTACCAATTAAGGAGTTTTAGGATGAGATATGAGTCCTGGTGATGGTGAAAATAATTGTTAACTTTTACTACCTGAGTGTCAGAGTTGATTGCAGGTAACTTAGGTGAGCCGAATAAGGTGTCCCGGATGAGATAAATATACGGCAGGTGTTTTGAGTTAATTACAGGTGTTCTAATGGAGATGGGTATACAGTAGGTGTTCTGATTCTCCCCCGTCTCCCTCCCTACCTTCCCCCGTCCCTCCAGCCGCCCCCGCCCCCCACACCACCGCCCCCCACACCACTCCTTCTCCACACTCGATGTCACTACAGACTTGGCATTACACTGATACCATAAGCCCTTTCGTTTGAGCATCCTATGTGTTTACGGAATAGGTTGTTTATAGCTGAACGATAATAAATTGTTGGTTACTAAATAAAACTTTTTGTAAATATATCTCATTTGGATGGTTTCATTTCCTGTCACCTCTTTGCCTCCCTAGACTTTCCCTCAGCTGACTAAAATCGTCCGGTGTAAGGTAGACTGGGTTTTATTAGTGGACTGACTGAAAGGAGGATAAAGTGTGGAGATATGATGATGATGATGATGTTTACGGTAAGGCGTGTTTGAACGCTCAGTTGTGATGGGGTGGTGATGATGATGATGATGATGATGATGATGATGATGATGATGATGATGATGATGATGGTGATGATGATGATGATGGTGATGATGATGAATGATATAAATAAGCCGCTTACCCAATGACAAAACAAATAAATAAACAAATACACAGAGAATATAGAATAAAAAAAAAAAAAACTACTTCCTGCAAAAAAAAAAAAACAGCACACACACACACACACACACACACACACACACACACACACACACACACCAAACACACACAAACACCCCCCAAACACACACCACAAAATCAAAACAGTACCCCCATCTCTCTCAAGCCCTTCCACGACTGCCATCTCACAACACCCACACCCCCTCCTGCGGTCAGCGATTACGGCTGGTTATGTCTTGGCGAATCGGCGTCACGGAGGAGGAGCGACAGCCAATGGGAGACGGAGAGACAGCACGTGAGGGGGAGTGTATCGCGCGCTTATTGGTCCGGGGGAAGGGGGTTAATGAGAGAGTCACGGAAGGTAGCGGATGATGGAGGGAGCAACGACAGGTAAGAAAATGACAGGTGTATGGAATTTGAGGTTTGTCTGTACGTCTTTCTATCTATCTGTCTGCCTCTCTGTCTATCTATCTGTCCATCTATCTGCCTATCTATCTATCTGTCTATCTATCTGTCTGTGGATCTCTCTGAAAGTGATAAGTGCATGGAATTTTGAGGTTATGTAGCTATCTATTCGTCTGCCTATCGATCTATCTATCTATCTATCTATATTCGTCTACCTATCTATCTATTTATCTATCTAGCGTGGATGGGCGTGGATGATGGAGGGTGGCGTTGCGTGGCGCAGCGAGTGAGAAAATGATAACCGTACCCACACGAAAATTCTCTCTCTCTCTCTCTCTCTCTCTCTCTCTCTCTCTCTCTCTCTCTCTCCCTAAATATTTCTTCTATGCATTTCCACTATTTTTATCGCAATCATTTTTTCGTTTAATTTTTCCTCTCTCTCTCTCTCTCTCTCTCTCTCTC